>NW_024609835.1:75584794-75713821 GCF_016920785.2 Ixodes scapularis
AATGTCTCAGCGTTATTTTTTAGACAGTCAGCAGCTCACACACAACGTAAATTTACCAGAATTGGAGCCCGTACGAGGGAAGATGTCGCATCGGAAATTCGGAGCCGGTTCATTCGAAAAGTGTGGGGAGCTGCGGGACTGCACGTAGTCCCGCGGTTACGGGGATAATCATAAATATACATTTGGTACTTTCAACCTTGGTAACGCGTTGTATATTACGTTTATATTATATATATAATAAATTGTTAAAGACTGCGTTTTTAAGACATGTATTAATATCAGATAAACGCACACGAACACCACCGCACCGCTTGAGAAGCAACATTTTTGTTACGTCGACATGCGTCTATAGCATAAAGGTTTTCACGTAGTTGTGCCATGGCCTTCCTTCCTCCGAAATTGTGACGTAACCACTCGGAGCGCTACGGCCTTATTTCTACCCCCCACCCCCCCCCCCCCCCCCCCCCCCCTCCCCCCGCCGAAGAGAGAGCGCTTGTCCTGCGCTTGTCCTGTGCTCTTCTCTCGTCGTCTTCGTCTTTTTGCGCGCTGTTTTCCAATTTCAGAAGAGAGAGAAGAGACTGCGAGACGACCTGGGAAGAGCAGCCGGAGCAGACGCAAAATTCAATCACAGTTAAATTCATGATGAAATCAATCAATTTAGTAAATCGGATATTATAGATATGACATTGAAATTTCTATAGTGTGTACAACCAAGCATTGCGCAGAATATCCAGTAAAACACTCCAAAGAATAAAACTATTTAGAGTATTTACAATCACCGCCTGTGCGTAACCAATGTGGGCTCTAAGTTGTCAAAGAAATAAGTAAAGACCTCCAATTTGATACTACGTACGCGCATGAAGTGAACTTAATGGTAAATTTTCATTTCAACTTATTTTAGCTCCGTAGCCTCATACTACTAAGTGCTACAAATCAAAATGCACAAAAAGCCGATTAAGAGGCAGTACGGTTACCTCCTGTATTCGCGACTCCAGCGAACTATAGGGGGCGCGCTGGTCAAGCGGGCGGACAAAAGGAGGTCCTTTTTGTCGTTCAGCACGCGGACATTCATAAATTCCTTGCACTGCGGCGTAATATCGGTGTTATATATGAAAGCAAAAGCAGTTTTTCGACGGTACAAACCTTCTAGTCAGTGCGTAGGAATGACACGGCGGAAGCATAAAATAAATTACTGGGAACGATGTTAAAAGAAAGAGAATAAGCATTTATTGAAAAGAAAACCGCGAGGTCAGCCCGCGCTTTGTGCCGGCTTGCTACGCTGTAAAGGAAGAGGGAAAAAATAGTATAGACAACGATAGCAAAAAAACTAGTACAAAGAAAGAAAATAGAGAGATAAATAAATTAAACAGAAAACACAAATGCGCACGCACACAATATACACACATACTCACAGGACTGTTACGTTGGCAAATGTCGTCTCACTTTGCAGCACACTGGACTGCAGTTCCTTAAAGTATTCGTTGAAGATGTGTCTTCTTTATGAAATTTAAAAGAGCTTCAGTGGCCCTGTAACTATCTGTAGTGGAAGACCAGGCTCCAAACAGAAGCTTCAAGTCCACCGGGTTCTCTTCCTTGGTGCATGTATTCGCACGACGGAGTTTTTCCCGCGGAGCAGCCGTGGGAGAGGGCATACGTCATCGAGTTTGGAGGTCACGTGACTCGCGTTGCTCTTTTCCCCCACCCCGCGGGGGTAGCCGCGGGCGGCCGCGGAGGATACCCGTCGCCTCTCGCGTCTCCTCGTCCGGACAGGAATGGCGACGAATGAGCCAGCGCTGTCAGAAGAGGCATTTTTTCAGCTATTTCTGCTTGTAGAAAAGAATGAATGCCTGTGGCGGCTTGAACACAAGGGATTCAAAAACGTCCACAAGAAGTGCCGGATTTGGGAAAGCATCTGCGAACGCCTGAAGGAAACGTTCCCGGAGCAGGGCGGCCTGAAAGCAGGTATAAAAGTGCTTGTGCGTGCACGGTGCAATCTTGTCTTACTGACAATATGCAATTATGCGTGTGAACAGTTGTGTGTCAGGTGTGTATAGATAATGCGCATTTCGTCCGTCCCGCATAAACACTGATAGCTATAGCGTACTCACGAGATCGTGGCGTACGAGAGTGTAAACAAACTCTGATCGTTCTTCAGCTGAGCGATTCTCGAGCGAAGGGGGCGGGTGGCGATTATGCTTTTCGTGAGGGCGAGAGTGAGCACACAATTAGAACGGGGGCTCGTCACTTCGCTTGCTGCAAACTGTCGCTTAAAAAGAAAAGAAAAAAAAAAAAGGATTCCAAATGCAAACACTCGTTGTGCTGACGGAACATCAGAAATGTGAATCATTTGTTATGAACTGTGTCGTGCAGGCAACGTGATCAAACAAACTAATTGTGGATGTCGGGTATTTTAAGTGGAAAGCATTCGAAGCCCCGCGCTTCGTTTGTACGAGGGGTGATCAGAAAGTTTTGCAACTTGGCTATAACCAAAAGTCTGACAGTGATGCCTCTATAACCGTTGGTTAAGTCATCTCTGTCGCCAAACATGTTCGTAATATCAAGACTTCCGATTCCGCTTTTGGTCTGCACCAGTCAGTTAAACATGGCGTCCTCCCCCGATTTCAAGCTTGAGTACCGGACTGTGATTAAGTTTTCGTGCAAACAAAGGAGTTCCGCCAAGGAAATTCAGTAGAATGGTGAATGCGTATGGCGATGAATGACCTTCATATATGCGACAGTAACGGGTTGGTTCAACGAGTTTAAACGCGGTGGTGTGGACGTGCAAGACAACCCAAGGTCAGGGCGGCTTAGCACATCGACCACTTGGATCATTTAGTCCGAGCTGAGGGCCTCATCATGAAGAATAGCCGAAGTTGCTACAGAATTGAACATTGCGTATGGTAATGTTTTCACAATCATCCATGGCGTTTTAGGTATGTCGAAGGTGTCGGCACAATGGGTGCCACGGAACGTCTCTACGCAGGATCGACAGCACCGCTTGCATTCGTCAAGGGAGCTTTTGAGCATCTATGGAAGCGGCCTAGAAAATTATCTCGCCCACCTTGTGACTGGGGATGAAACGTGGCTTCACCAGTAGGACCCGAAACAAAACAACAGTCTAGGCAGTGGAGGCCCATTCGGGGTACCCCCTCCGAAAAAATTCAAAACGCAATCCTCGGGGAAGAAAGTGACGGGGACAGTTTCTTGCAACGCAAAAGGGATCCTGCTGATTGATTATCTGGAAAACAGCAGGACAATAACAGGCGAATACAATGCCAACGTTCTCCGCAAACTGCGTGAAGCCATCGTGGAAAAACGACGAGGATTGGTGACAAGAGGCGTCCTCCTCCTGCATGGCAACGCAGTTATACCTCGAGCGGCACAGGTTGGAGAGAACTTTATTTTTCAGCCCTGTTTACAACGCCCCCGTTTACAAGTCTCGCGTTGCCCTGGCTGTCATTTGAGAGTGTGCTTTCGAAGAGCTTGATCACCCACCCTACTGTCCTGATCTGGCCCCTAGTGACTTTTTTTTTTTTTTTTTTGCTGAATCTGAAAAAGCACTAAAAGTAGCAAGGTTCGATGACTTGATTCACTGCAAACTTCCACAAGCAGAAAAAAATGTGTTTTTTTTTTGTTTTTTTTTGCAATGTATCAAAAGTCTTGAATGCAAATAGGAGAAGTGCCTTAGTGGGAGCCTGGGAGGGAGGATAATGTTGAAAAATATTTTTTTTTCAAAGCCCTGGTAGTTTTTGTTATATGCGAGTTGCAAACTTTTCTTATCACCCCTCGTAGCTACGTACTTATGATGTCGGTTTGCTGCCGCACACGAACCGTGAAGAAAAAAGGCCTTCAACCTCACATACCATGTTTACTTGTTCCCCTTTTTCAAAGGATATCAGGAAGATTTTTAATAAAAAAAGACGCCAGTACATCGATGAGAAAAAGCGAAAGACCTTTGTTAAGAGCAGACAAGAAGCCCCAAACTATGTGGGCAAGTGGAAGTACTTTGGGGCTCTCTCCTTCCTGGAACAGAAGTGCCCGCCTCCACCCAAAGGTCATGTGCTTGGCATACCAGAGGTAATAAATTTTTCATGGGTTCAATTATTATCGCAATTTATGTTTTATACACCAACACATTGTCCTGATGCATAAACCTGATGTTCTGATGCACAATACAGTGTGCATTCCACAGCACAAGCCGTGGTATACACACATGCTCATACGCTTCACTCTGAGAAGGCTCATGCGCTTGCACAGTGCCCACAGCTTCTGTGAGCGAAACAATGATTTGGTATATAAATGGTGTATACTGCTACATACTGACAGATTTCAATATTCTATTCCCAGCATACTCATTATTTTGCTCCCTCTGGCACCCTACTTTATGCTCTTTCTCAACTTGCCTGTGGCCCCCTCGCATGGGCAGGACAGTGACAGTCTAAACAGCGAGGGTGGGTCTCCTCTACCAATTGTTTTGCAATCTAATTTATCTCTCTCTGTTTGTCCCGAGCGGTACCAACTTACTATTCTCTCGTGACATTTCATTTCTTTTACTTAGGAGTTTCCCGACGAGGACGCAGAGCTTTCTCTGGAAGACGAGGCTCTGGCCGACGGCTTCGAATCCCTTTTAGAGGAGCCGCCACAACCACAAAACAAGAGAAAAAAAAAAAAAAAAAAGAGGCCGAGACAAGCTCTGACGACAGGATAGTCGCCCTCAACACCATCGCGGCTGCCTTGGCAGCACTTACCGAAGATGACGAGTGCACCATCTTCGGGAGGCTGGTAGCAAGCCACCTTCGGCGTCAATCACTCGAGAGGCGCAGCTGGTTTCAAACGCGTCTGCTCCTTAGAGGGGACAGAGATGAACCATAAAGCGGGTTGTTTCAATTAACAAAATTAATTACGTTTTATTTTTTATCAGGCTGTCAGTCATCCCCTTATGTGGTTTTCGAGATTTCAAATGCTGCAGTATGTATTTTGTTTGGTTGCAACGGGGGGGGGGGGGGGGGGGGGGGGGGGGGCATGTATAAATTGTGTAATTGATTTTTTTTCTATTGCGTTCTCTGCGCATGCTGGTCTTAAACAAATAAATAATGAGCATATATCATATTTCTTCTTTTATTTCAATGAAGGGTGTTGCCTTGGGGAATTTGCTTCAAGTTATCCATTCTTTATTTGCGGATAGTTCCAGCCTACTTTTGAGAACCAATGCATTGTGAGAAAAAAAAACACCACCAGAAACATTTGCTGAAACCAAGACACACAAACATGAAAACAAAACAAACATAGCTTAGTCATTGGCCATAAAGGAAAGTTCATCGACTGCACCAGGCCAGTTGCCAGGAACTTTTTCGTGGGGTGGGGCACTTGCTGATGCCACCACTTCCAAGCATTGGAAGAAAGAGGGCCGGGGGGTAGGTGGGTGATTTAGGAATAAAAGGGCATTAGTCGAGCCACCGGTTTCCAGAGATCATTCTGAGAAAAAAAAAAAACGATGAGCCTATAATTTGTGGGCTCGTCACCATTCGAAGTGCTTTTATAATCTTCCTCCCGACGCGGTCACGAAGATTCACCAGCGTCGTCGTGATGACAAAGTCGGAAGCGCAGCCGCGACATTCCCGTCTTTGCGTGTCTGTCGGGTGCAGCGTCCTCTACTTTGTGATGCTCCCGGAGCCGGTCGTTTACTCAGAGAGCCGTTTGACCCACGTATGCAGCGCCGCAGGACATGTGCATGGAAAGATCTGCTTAGTCTTGCACGTGGTGCAGCGGGACAAGGGAGCCCCTCTCTGTTTACCGTCTCATACAGGTCTCCCAGCCTCGATTTGCAATTGCACGTGAAAACTGCATCTGTGTCAAAGCTGGAGCCCATGGATTGCAACCGGTGGTCCATCGTGCGCATGGACAGTCTTGTGAATGGGGCTAGCTGAACATGAAAAACACAGAGAAAAAATATAGCATTCGCACCGCTGGACTAGCAACATTTAATGATGCCTTTTTTTTTTCCTTTTTCTGCCAATCCTTGATTCCGGTTTTCTTTTTCTTTATACTAACTTAGATTTTTTAAATTATTTACACTTGATTTGCGTTTTCTTTTTCTTTACACTTAATGTGGAATTTCTTTTCCTTAAACGCGGTCAGTTATGCCAGCAGATAAGGAACAGGGGCTGTGTGCGGTCAACAGAATAGCCTAGCAGACGACGTTTGCACCGGAGAGGGCTTTGTGCGCACGCGCCTAATCTCTCCCGTGACGCCGCATTTCTCCGCGGCACAGCGCTGGCCGTCCCGGCGGTTGATGCTCGCGTGATATTAAAAAATTGTGCGACTGTACGTACATAGCTCGAACCAAGGCGTTTGTGCAAAGCAAGAAAAAAAAAAGATTCTTTCGCTTGACATCCGCGAAGCCGTCCTAGTGCTCGGCCCCTACCCCCCCCCCCCAACACACATACACACACGCACAGACCAAAATTTCGGGTTGGGGGGGGAGCCTTCGACCCTCCGCCCCCCTCCCCCTCCCCCTTCCCCTCTCTGGCTACGGGCCTCAATGGCACTAGCAGATGATCCCGTAGCAAGAGCTGTCATGCTACGGGGCGACACACTTCACTCGAAAACGGTAAGTGAAAAAAAAAATTGTTTTTAATGAGACATTTTCTGAAGCGACTCTCACTGCAATTACTCCGGTTTCTCACTTGTACAAGGGCTCACATTATACTGCTATGCCAAAACTTTTAAGATTAGTATTCTCGGTGGCAACCTCCCCCGCCATGGTGTGCATAATATAAGAAGAAGAAAATAGATGGTGCCATGAAGAGTTTGTATTATATAAGAGAACAAACAAAAAAGAAATGCCATGAATGCTGTTGCACCATACTAAATAAAACGTTTGCATGTATACACGAACAGAACTTAAACAAATGAAGCATAACTAAGCAGAGATCGGTAGTGCTGGCCATGGGTACTACTATGACTAAGAAACCATAGGGGGGAAATCATGAAAAGGGAAGTAAGTATTTCTCGGGAAACAGGCATGAGTTATGCTCGACTATGATCCTACCGCAAAAACTGATACACGAGACAGTTCGCCGTATTACCCAAGTGGTCAAGAAACCGTACAACATGGTAGCGGCCTTGGGGAAGGGGGCCAGTTGTCGCTGATGAATGGGATTCCGGTTTACCGCTCTAAGCTGCTCTACCTTACAGGTTGTGCAACCCTTTTCGGGTCTCTACGCAGTGTTTACAGCAAAGCGCCTGCAGTTGAGAAATATTTGGTTAGCTCATCCCGGATAAATCCAGCACTTGCTCCATACCTAACATCACACGGCCTCAGAGGGAACAATGTGCTTGCTGCGGGTTTATCCGAGGTGTTTTTGAGTGGTGGTTTGGGTGCTGGGCATAAACCACGCTTCTGCAGCTTGTGCAGAATGCACGTTGCCTTGATGAGGGCCCTCGCACTGTCTGGCTGTGCAAAAATAATTGGGTGGTAAACACGAAACCTGTTGGCCAGCTGGCCAATAACACTCCACAACACACCTGGATCGTGACAGACGCTCGTTAAATGTCACCTCGTCACTCGTTAGCTTGTTCTGGGAGTGCGGCTTCATCAGAAGCTCGCCCAACGGAAAGGCGTCATCTCCTACGATCACAGCTGGAAGCTGAAGCTGCGAGTTGGGCAGGCCACCTGCTTTGGGCAAGTTTGCACTTCCGCTAGCGACCTGCTTACCCAAGGCCGTCCTCGACCAGACAACACCGTCGCTCGCAGAGCCATAGGAGCTACCAACGTACATGAAGTTGTACCTGGCATCTGTGACCGCAAAGAGGACGACACTAAATGTCTTCTTGTAGATATAGTATAAAGGCTACCAGATTTTGCCGGCTTCACGATTTGTATGTGTTTGCCATCAATGGGCAGCAACACAGTTGGGTAATCGCCACAGCATCTTGAAATCCTCAACTTTGTCCATCCATTCTGCTTCTGTGGTAGGCGTGCGCACTAGGTGATCTAGCGTGCTGCAAATGGCGAGGCATGTTTCCCACAGGGCCTCGTGCACAGTGGCTGGTTTCAGCCGGAACTGGTAAGCCAAGTTCTTCTGGCTTTCTCCTGGAAATAAAATGCACACCTATTTTAGTGTAAGTTTGAAGAGGGAAAGAACTCGTGCAGAGCAGGCACTTATCCCCGAGAACGCACTTGTACTATCTTAATGAATATAAAAGGAAACACAAGATATAAAAGGGAACATTTGATCCGTCCTCTTGCTAGATTTACGACTTCCACAAACAGGTAGGTATCCAAATTTTGCGTTCTAGACGTCTTCTAAACCGTTACTTGCTCTATAACTTGTAGGAGCGTCAAAAAAGCATTAACAGCTGTTTCTTTTTGTATTTCTCACAACCTTACCTTTACCGGTTGTGAGATGGGGTGCACTCAACTTGTGAGATGGGGAGCATGAAATATTGTTTTTTTGGGTTCTTTTATTATTATCATGGGGAAATTTCGTTTTTCTCTTAAAACGTGTGATCAAGGGAACGCCATGTTCTCGATCGTTCGCATTTCGCCACCCCCGCTGGCGTCATATTCTGGCAGACTTTCAGCTTTCCGCGATGCGAGTTTATTGATGCGGGCCGAAAAACCCAGTTTCGTATTTTCGATCGCGCCCGGTACTTCTGATTGCCGTTCAATTAGGGCTTTATTACAAGCTTAAACCATGCAGTGGGGGAAACTGGACTAACCTGTAGCTAAAAACCTCAAGCAGAGCTCGAGTCGCGTGTCGGGCTTTACGCTTTGCCTCATGTTGGTATCTTGTTTTCCGGGGCCCGACGCGATTCATGACCTCCTTGAACGTTGTATCGGTCATGCGCTGCCCCCGGTACGCCCTCAGGTCGGTCAGGCGCAGTTCGGGTACCAGAATGTTCTGCATGGCCGTTTGTTTATTCAGAGCCCACTCCCCGGCCCACAGCTTCGGTCGTTTTGCGGCCGCTTCGTCGCACTCACAACTTTCTTCGGTGAAGAGGGTGAACACGAGCAACTTGCGCTTGGAAGCGTCCATATTTCCGCCGCACTCGCAAACCGGGAAGCGGCGAACTACGTCACTAGGGATACTGGGGATACTCTCACCCCGGGGCCCGGACTGCGTGAGTACAGGGGGCGGGACGGCTTTGCTCTTCGCCGCGTTTCGACGGAGAACAGAGCCGACTCCGGCCGTGCGAATGCCAGCCGCGCTGCGTATCTCTGCGTGTCGTCCTCTCCGTCACGGCTTACCCTCCTCGCAGATTTGTGACGTTGCCGGTTTTTTTCAAGTTTTCGCCGCAGAGATACATATTTCGTGCGAATACACAGGATGCATCTTTCACGGGTCGTCGTCACCATACTGGTAACAAGGTCACGTCGCATGCTTCTGCCAGCTGGACAAAGAAAAATAAGTCTTGCTCACCCTCGTAAATTGAAAGTAAAAAAAAAAAAAGTTTTACCTTGCAGCTGTGCATTCAATTTAGTTCTAAGGGCTTTCAAACCTGCCGGAAGTACGTTTGTTTGAAAAATAATCTGACCACAAAAATGAGGGTGGATCTTTTTGTGTGGCCGAGGGTGGACACCTTTAATTTAGTCCAGTAGCATATTCACCCAAGCACGACTTTTCGTGTCACAAATATTTAACCCTTCGGGCTGAAAAATAAGCTCGGGTTCAACTTTCTGTGGCACTACACTCAAAAGCAGGAGCGCCTACGCACTTTGAGAGCCGAATAACTCTGTAGCCGATTGAAGCTGAGCACGCGCTCCTCGAAACGCGCTCCTGCACAACTTCGACTGGCGCACAAAGTGGGTGGGCGCACGCGCTCCTACTTTTGACTGCGATGTTCGCAGAAAGTTGACCCCGAGTATAGGAGATATAAACATGAAACAATGCCTATTTGCGGAACCTAGCCTTTTGCCGATTCCTGTCCATGGATCTGATTTTGGTGTAATCTAGAGAAAATAAAACAAACAAAAAATGGGAGAGGGGGAAGATTCGGGTAACGCCGCCAGAGAAGCAATATATGTTTGGGAAATATTGGCAAACTTATACAGCAAATAGAAATGTTTTTCTTTTAATAAAGCAGCCTGTGTTAAAATTTAGGTTTTTATCAGGTTTGAAAATAAACATAAAATAATTCGTAAATATAAAGCAAAGTAATATCCGCTTATACCTACGGATAGGACTGCACGAGGATAGTATTTGGTAAGGGCTAATCAAAAAGAATATGGATATGCAAGGCTCCAAATATGTCACCCTAAAGTACAATGCTTGGCTTTTTTTTTTTATCTCAGTAATGGAATTTGTCTTATTTGTCAAATGTACAACAAAAAATACTCGGCATACAATAGATTTTCACTAAAACATTTTATGAATATTTTAGTCTTTTCAGCATGCATAACAACTAACACAACTTCGTATAAAAATCAAATACACAAAGTTTAATTTTCACCTCGCTCCACCTAATAATTTCTTCGTAAAACGAAAAAAAAAAAAATACGCGGTTTTGCTTTTTCTTAGATATGAGGATATTATATATCTTTAATTGAGAAAAATTAAAATACCCACCCCGACCAGTGCGCCGTCGGTTAGTGTAGTAGTCCCTCTGAACTGCCGCTTTGCTTGACGTGCTAACAGGTTGATTTCGCGTCCTTAATATAAAACCCGGACCGAAATAGATATTCACTAGCATCATAGCCTATGATCAATGTCGCGGCCATTTCACTTCTAGGTACCACTTCTCCCTCGGCGCCCCTGCTCTCCCAGTCACGCGACCTAATATTCCCCTTTCTAGGGACAATGGTGAATTTGAACCTACGGCTAGCGTTCGCGAAAACCGGCCCTGGTCGGAACGGTCGATGAGCGTGGCCGGTCTGTTCGGGAGCCAGGCTCGAGCTGCCTTGTCTTCTTGTCTGTGGGCCTGTAAGCCCACTTTTATAAGCCTCGCGGCGGCACGCGTCGCCTCTAGGATCTACGGCGACGTGCTAATGCATCCGCGTGTCAGGTCATGCCTCGCTGCAGTGCGCGGCGCTTCGGGGTCGCCGTCTCCCTGATGGATAGCTCTCGGTGCGAAATTCGGAGGAAAGAGAGGGACGGCACTCTGTAGCGCTGCATGTGCGAGGAGGAGCGTCGGCTGCGCGACGCGAGATAGGCAAATGAAACGCGACACGCGAACGTTTCGCGTTAGACTCCGCATGACCAAATACATCTTTCCCCACCGCGGAGAGAATCCATCTTTATAGCCTGTGCTCGTACATTTTTGCTATTATTATTGTCTTTTCACATATATATATATACTGTCCGAGCGTGACGATAGATGAGGTGATGATTTCTTGCAACAGGGCTCGGAAAGGAAATGGATTCGGCCGACGGGTAGGAACGAACTGAACGCGACGATTTTCGTGGTCCCTTAGAAAGCTTTCTTATTTCTCACTATTTTTGCTTATGTCTTCCTTTCCCTCCCTCCCTCTCTCTCTCTTTCTCTCTAAGTATTCCTTCACTCCTTCCAACACTCGAGTCAGAGAATATAATGACGGTAATCAAGTATACTTGTGAGTTGTGGGTGTACACGAAGTTATAGCTGTTGATATTTTATTTTATTTTTCTTACATGCGACAAAGGGAAAGCCAGCCTCGGCGCGTATTCGGCGCTCGAGAAGCTTACGCGTCCACCTTACAGCTAATGCTACTAGACGCAGTCGCTCTAATGGACGGAGGAAGCGGGCGCCTGCATTAGAGTTATGTTTCATTTAGGATCACTTTCGTCCCAGGGCGTTAGGAAGTCCGGCTCGGTTGATCGCCAAGTAATCGCCGAGCAAACATATAAAACGCTCTAAGTGATCGAGAGTGCACGTTATTCGTCCTAACGACCGCGCCGCACATGGCTTGCGAGACACTTTTCGTCGTCGTAAAAAAATAAAAATGTAAAAAATGACAGTCACTGCAGGTTGTTAAAGAGCTTGTGCGAACGCGCTTTCCGTCGTTAATATTCCCGCGTCATTTAACGATGTAGTACGAAGTTGCGGGGTTATGGTGACGAAACTCTTTAAACAAAATATTAAAAAAAAAGACTGCCAAATAGAAAGGAAAAAAACAACTTTAGCACGCAGCTCGTTGAAGCTCTTTACCTGTAAAGCCAGGCCCGCGTGTTCCGAACACCTCGCTTGATTCATGGTTCCCAAACGAGAATGAGGAAACTGCCCGAACGAGTTCGTTGGAAACGGCGCGGTTTCGACCAGCCGGGCTAAACGCGCCTGGGCCAATTTAGCCTGGCTATACGACGCTTAACTATAGAGAATCGCCCGGTGGCGAGGCACGCCAAAGAGACAGAGCCTGTTTGACGGGTTTGTGGGAGGCCGATCGATGTATTCCAGGCCAACTGCGATTACGTTGCGGAACGTTGGTTCGCTAACGTAATGGCCCATTCGCGGAGATCCTTGATGCTGCCAGGTTACTGTTGGAAGACGCGTGGTTATACGAACCACCGCCTCTGGCCGAGAAAACTGTTCGTACTTTGTGTATAGATTATTCGAATCATCTCGCCTTCTGCCTGTCGCCATCTTTGTCTAAACTGCGCTGTTCTGGGAATGCGCTCTTCTGCGGAAATATAACACGCCGTGCATACGTCCATAGACCAGTGGCATTCTTTTTTCTTTTTTTTTTTCGGTCTGGGTGATAGGCGCTGAGGTGTATGGCGCGATGCAAATATTTCCATAACCGCGTCAGAGAAATCGGCGTCTCTAAAAACTTCAGCTGCTGTCACACTGCTCAGTCATCGTACACAAAAGACACGATGGCGGAATTATTTGCGGGCACACCTCAGGCACCTTAAACGCATGTTGACTTCATACGCATGCTTGTTTCGAACATGTCTACAGGCAGTGTTTGTATGGCCAGTGTGAAAGGACCGTAGTAAGCAAGAAACACGCCTCGGACAGTTTCTGCAGATTGTATTTTGTATTCTAGTAGCGAGCATTAGTCTTCCAAGAATCGTATATTACCCCGACTTTTGCTTCGCGATAAATCCTAACAGAGCTCCGTTCCCTTAATGTGTTCACCTAGGGTACTATGTTCGACAATTGTTTCGTTTCTCCTCAAAAGAAACGGAGGTGACGATATCGCGTCTCATCGGTTAGGGGCTCAAATTGCGAAAGTTCCCTCTTTCGTTATTTGAGCCCCTAACCAATCAGACGCGATATCGTCCCTTCCATTTCTTTTTAGGAGAAGCCAAACATTTGTCGAACTTAGCCCCCCTGGTCTTCTGCATAGTACAGCGTGATCGTGTAGTGAAACGCAGTGTGTAGCTGCCTTCATCATTTTAGGTGTTACACAAAATTCGACGTTGATGTGCCGTCCGCCTGACATTGCCGCAATGGGAGTGTTCCCATAACCCGAGGCTTTCCGCGCGCTACAATGTGACATCCCTACTCTTTCGATACTCCACATCTCGTTATCCTGCTCTCTTTTTTTTTTTTTTTCTCTATGTGATTATTTATATCCTCGTTTCCCGTTCACGTTCCACTGATTCGTTCAAAGTATCCAGCAAGTCACTATACCTCGTTTCACCTTAAGTCAAGACGCAGCCGAAGCTACGCGAGCTGAAGGGACCAATCAGAAAGCATCAAAAGTGCACCATCATAGTGTTCGTAATGCTTTTATACGTGTTCTTTTATCGCTGAACAAATCATAAACAGAAAAGGCGCAGTGACTTTCCCTCTTGACGTTGATTGATTGGCTCTATTAACTCGCGTAGCGTCCGCTGCGTCTGGACTATAGTTTTCCGCTGGCTGGCTCAGCTCTTAGTTTAGCGCCGTCTAATGCAATAAAAAAAAAAAAAAAAAGAAAGATGGCGATTGAGACGCAGGTATGGTGTATTAGAAGTGGGAGGTGTGGCCGACGGTGTCGGTCTCTCCATAAGAGCTCTGGGTGTCGTGTGGCCCAATTCTGCCGCGGGGGCCTGGTGTGGCGCTGCCAGTCACAGCGAGGTCAGCAGTCCGGTCGGGCAGTGTTTAGCGAGGCTGCCTTGGGGTGTGGTGGTGTGACCATTTGTTCTGCTTTTGCGTTGTGTGGGAAGCGCTGCGAAACAATATTGCGCGATTGCTAGCTGTGCCGAAGAGACGAAGGACTCACGACAATCTCAAATACAGAAAAGAAAATTACGAAGGGATCGTGTTTTGTGCCGGGCGCGCATGCGAAGAAAAACCCTCCTTGTTTCGGACACCGAGCGAAACCTCTCCGTCCGAGGAGTAGAACGGCCTGATTCCAGGGGAAAAAAAAACTGCTGTAGAGAAATAAAAAAAAAAAAGATGTCTAAGAAGAATGTTTGGCCTGTGTGACGTGTCAGAGAAAACAAATTTCTCTAAGGTGGATTGCACTTTAATAAAGACAACAGTTTAAGCCTCTCCATTTATTTTGCCAGTCCTGGTGCTTATTTTTTTATGATGCACGCTCACCAGATGAAATCAATTCAAACATTTCCAGCTTTGGCTGAGTGTAGAGGTCAAGAAGGGCTCGCTTTCATTAATCCATGCGCATGAAAAGTATTTATGAACACCAGAACAAAGACTAGGTATTAAAGGTCTCTAAAATGTACAGCTGCCGAAAAACAAAAATTAAACGTGCTTTGACACTAATGTGGAGAGGAAAGCATCGCATATCATATTATACTCAAACTTTTTAATGGCGACATTTAAGGGGTAGATATACAATTATTCTTCTATACCAGAACGAAGACAAAATCTTCCAAACGGAATTTGCGTTTTCAATATTAGCTTCTGCCGCTGGCACAAGTCACGCTTGTTCACAGGGGTGTGATATATATGATGGAACTTATTCTTTCTCACAGCCGAGCAGGCATAAACAAACGAAGAATACGACCATTTTCACCCCGAATAAAGCATCTCTGCTGCAACCACAGTGCCTCTGTCAGCCTTCGGATGGCCGTTCTCTGCCCCACAGCGCCCTCACTGGCGTGCTTGTATATCGCGACACTGTCACGGCCGCCGGACGGCACACCTCCCCATTCTAGTACACCCTAACGCAGGTGGTTGAAACTGCTCTTCTGGACAAATGGCACCCTATGAGACTCCAATTCGCTCTAGAGCTCAGGCAAAGTGTCCCGCCAAAGTTTATCTAAGTTGCAGGTGCCAAAACATAAACGCTAAGGATTGTGCTGGACGCCACTCCCTCAACTGTCGCCAGCCGGAGTCCTTTATCTGTGTCTAAACCAGGCGTTTAACATTGCAGACGTTCCCTTTCTCTAAGAAAAGAAAAAAGAAAAAAAAAAACGGAGCTGCGGTTATTTTTAAAGAACTGACTGCGATGTACACATAGTGAAAGCTACCCGGAGGAGACATTGCGCAATCTTTGAGAAAAACCGCGTCTTATATTAAATACTTCGACATGGACAATTGCCTTCCCATATTATACGTTTACCAAAATTAACTTTATTGCACGTCACTATAAAGCAGCGAGTGGTCTCAAAATAACTAGGTCCCAGACTGAGTGGCCTGCAGTCAGGAGGCTCAGTAATACACTTGCTGACGAACCTCAAACCAGTCTGTTTTATTATACTGTATCCACAAGCGGCAAGCGCCAAAAAGACGGCGAGCATCATCGAGCTCTCTTCGAGACAAATACTCGCTAGACCTAAACCTCAGCTCAATGAGAACCTTTCCGCCGAAATACCGCGTTCTATACTTGGAAGCCAAAACACGTTCCGCGTGTTAGACGTCGTCCCCCAGGTGCACGTGCGACGGAACCGCTTTCCCGGACCTCAGGAAGCGCGGCCTGCAGGCAAATAGATGGCGTTACGCCCAGCTGCACACACTTGGAGCGGTCGGTTTCGTAAACACTGCTCACGCATACGTTTTTCCAGCCAACCGACCAACCTGCGGAGAAGTGGGGCGCTTGGCTGAGTCCGGGCGTGCGCCGCCTCTCGCGCGTTTCGATGAAAGCGGCCCATACGGCACGCCCGGCTGTGCTCCTCTTCCCTTACCGCGTGCAGGCACGCATGCATGCGCTGCAGCGGCGGCTGCCTGCCAGCGTCACTCGAAGCACGTTTTAGAAAATGGGCACGTTTTATCGAAACACGGTTTAGAGAAAGCACAGCCTCAGTTTAGAGAAACGCCGTTTATCGAAAAGGGGACGATTTTAAAAAAAAAGGATTTCCTCGCGTGTATCACTGGTTAGCGTATTAAGCCATGCCCCCCCCCCCCCCCCCCCCCCCCCCCCACTCTGCGCTCCCGCCGCTTCGCGGCGGCAGTCTGCGGCGGCTTATTACAAACATGTTAACTCATTTCAGTTTTCCGTACACGCCGCTTCGCGGCAGCCGAATTCGCCAAAAGAAGGCTCATCGCCATTTTCTCTAAACCGGGTTCTCTATAAAGGCAGCCGATAAACCGGGGTTGGTAAAACGGCGTTCGCTAAAACGAGCTTCTCTAAACCGCATGCCTCCGCTAACCTGCTTGGAACATGCTTGAGGTTCGCAGAGAGTTCTGACATCACGTCTGAAGCGAACACGGTACCTCTGTATTATGTACGAGCTGTGTAAGCCCTTAGTAGCCTTTAGCCGGCTCTTAGATTTGCTTACACAATATACGTGGCAGAAAATCCGAGAGCCGGCTAAAAGCTAGCGCGTGGATCACTAGAGGGCATTTACCTAAGCCCGCCCCCTCCCCACTCCCCTCCCGTAAACCGGGCGATGTGACGTCAACGGAAGCGTGCCAATGAGAGTGCCGAAAATGGCCCGCTGACATACTCCGCAAGCTTTTCCGAATATCCGAGACCCGGTGTTTGCGCGCAGGGTTTCTGGATGGCGGGGGCGATCGATATTTTACTCCCTGCAGGGCCGGGCGACTCCGCCACTGCTGGAATCTGGAGAGAGCTTCGTGCGCCACGACGCGTCTTTTATGAAGCCCCGAGGATCGGCGTGGCGAGACGAGCGACGGCCGTACCGCCGTAAAGCTGCTGGGCGTGTCAACGGGAGGCATTGTTCTCTGGCCTCAAAGCGGGGGGGGGGGGGGGGGGGGGGGGGGGGGGGCGGGGGGGGGGGGGGGGAATAAGCTTTAATCGTAACGATACGCGCGGTCTTTTTTTTTTCTTTCATGTATATTTTTATGGCCCGTATACCCTGGGAAGGTACCATCGAAAAATAAGTTGACAATCATATGAAACTCTCGGGGAGTGCACTGTAGGGAATCTTCTTAAAGGAGTACGGAAACGAAGATGGAAATATACAAATTTCGTTCGGAAATGAGTCAAGCATGACGGATAATAACCGTAAATTATAATCGCACGTTTCTGTTTTGAACGAGTGGCTATATTTTTCGTTCCAAATGGTGCACTCAAGCAAGCGCTTGAAGAGAAACGAACGGAGAGCGCGTTGCGTCTTGGGATATCCGGAACAAACAAAAACAAAATAAAAAAAAAGGATTCCCCGCATTCGTGACGTAGCAAGGCTGGCGTGGTTATGAGCTTTTCCGTTGGTGGCGTTATCAGCGTTGTGGTGGTGTCAATATCGTCAACGGGTTACAACCTAGCCATTCGAAGTGCCCGTGGGGGGACGAGCGTGTGGCTGGCCCAAGCAGCACGTAGCTTCCACTGCACTGTCAGCTTGGGGGTGAACGGGGTAAAAAGTTGTTGGTCTTCCCGGTAGTGTGAGAGGCAGGTTCCTCTCCGGTGGTCTGGAGCGGGGTGGCACGAACGTCGCTGAGTGATTGGTCGACTCACTGCTTGTGGAGAACTATGTGCATTTATCTACACTAGTTACAAGTCCCAACTTGGTAGAGAATCCTGCCTCGTCTAAAGTCTCGACCCCCGTCACCCAGTTTGTCTCCCAATCCGAATCTGCCTCCAAAACCCTCTCCGCACTACTTTTGTGGGCCCGTAGGGGCCTCCTTTCCCCTCAGGAACCGATTAGTCTCTATAAGTTCCACCACTCACACGTGGTACACTGTTCTCCAATGGTCAACGAGCTGTCAGCCTGGCGCTCCAACCGCCAAACCCAAATTCCTTGTAGAGTCGTTCTCTGCAATTTTCCCCGTGTGGCTGGCGCCAACCGCTAAATTATTGCGTCGGGCAAAAAGCAACGATTTTACACTAAGCGGCAAAACCCTCTATATACAGGCACATTCGGTTAAAAGCCACAAGCATCTCCAAGCGCAGGCTCTCCCGGTTAGGCGGGACGCTACAATCCCTACAACACTACTCGTAAGGCGATATCTTGAATGGACGGCCGTATTTTTGGAAAAGAGCTCGAGATTGAACCAGGCCGACGAGGCGCGTGACCGTGAAGATACCTAGTTTCCTCCTCTCTTCGCTTCGCTCCCTCAAGGCGGCGAGGCTGAGAAGACGCGAGGCCGTTCCTTCTCCTTCTCGGAGAAACATGACGTGAACATTTCTGTCAAATGCGGCTCCTTTTCTTGAAAGATACGGTCATCCGTTCGAAATATCGCTGTATGAGTGATGTTTTGGTGTTTGTAGCATCCCGTTCCACGCTTCTGCCGCGTGTTTTATGGAATCCAGATTTCGGTTCAGCATCCCTCTAACGACCGTGGGGGAACCGCTCCCGCATTGCGGCCCCTCTGGCCCAGCCGACACAAACATAGAAAGCTAAAAAAAAAAACAATGCCGACGCAACTCTGTAAAGTTAAAACTTCCCTAACAAAAGAAAACACCCTAATAAGCATGATTTCTATACTTAACTGGAGTGAAAAAAACAACTTTTGTCTGAATTTTGAGTGACGGCTAATCTTCTAAAGGCCCGTTCACACTCTTGCGACCGAGTACGACTGAGAGAGACGAGATCTCTTACAACTTCTTAAATGTTTCTAGAATGAGGGGACACACTGACATTGTGGCGCCATCTATGCGGTGACCCTAGAACTGCATTTCACAAAAGCGAAGGTTTTGCGGGATTTCCGAGGTCAAATGTGCGTAATACCCATAGAAAGGCTCGTTTATAACATTGACAAAAGTTTTTCGAGCCAAAAAAGAAAGGATATTGCGCGAGAAATAAAAAAAAATACGCCGGACCGCCGAGTTTACACTGCTTCCCAATAGATGGCGCCAGTGTGTTCTCTGGTTTGAGAAGTTTTAAGGAACCCAGGTTTAAGAGGTCGCAAGCAGTCGCAAGAGTGTGAACGGGCCTTAAGGGGAGAATGGCTGTGTCCGGGTACAGAAATGAGTGTCGGTCTTTTTTAACTGTTTGGTACAATGCGCGATTTGGGGGTTGAGGAGGAAAGCTATGAAGGAAAATGTTGAATTCCGAAGAGCGGCGCTGCTCCGATTTAACTTTCTACGTCATGACTACGTAGCAAGTTCCCTAATGTTGCTAGATTACCTCCCAAATAGGCTCCACATGCATCCACCAGGTGCACATTGAAAAATCGTTTAATTAGCTCTAAAAATAGCTTTCCAGTGCCTTTCAACAAAAGACTCGTATTTTTGAGGTCATGCTGCAACATGCAACGCTTTAACGCTAAAAACAAATGGGCCCTAGAATTTCGTTTCCGTACCCGTTTTACAGGGGTGCGGAAACAAAATTTTGGCGCTCGTTTTATTGCTTAGGTATATGCCATGTAGCATCAGCACTTGGGAAACACCAGTCTCTCGTTTGAAAAGAGAAGAGAAGTAATTTTAAAACGAATAAAACGATTTCCCACTTGCCCCTGGTAATTGCGGGGGGGGGGGGGGGGGGAGCTTTTTTGGGGAATCGTGTTGTGTTGCTCCTCCCGCAGTGGCGCCACCCTCGGCAATACACCGTACTTATATAGAGCTCTTTCGTGTACTCTTGTCCCCAGCCAACTACACCAACTCATGTTTACAAACAAACCGGAGCGCCCCTAGCGGACGCCACCGGCGCCGCGCATGTGCGAAGGGGGTGTGGGCAAGAAGCTCGCCGTCGCCCATAAACAAACCATTGAAATGCGATGTTGTCGGCGTCGGTGTGAGTCCCAGTTAAGTATATAGAAATCATGCTTATTAATTAATGTGTTTTCTTTTGTTAGGAAAGTTTATCTTTCCAAAGTTCAGTCGGCATTGTTTTTTTTTTAAGCTTTCTATGTTTGTGTCGGCGGGGCCAGAGCGGCCGCAATGTGGGAGCCGTTCCCCCGCGGTCGTTAAGAAGCGTCACGGGTTTCGGGAGTCTGCTAAGACCGAGACCGGGAGAGCCCGCGCTTGAAGATGCTTGTGGCTTATAACCGAATGTGCGTGTATGTAGAGGGTTTTGTCGCTTAGTGTAAAATTGTCCTTTTTGCCCGATGCAATAATTTAGCGGTTGGCGCCAGTTAGGCTGGGAAAATTGCAGAGAACAACTTTACAAGGAATTTAGGTTTGGCGGTTGGAGCTCCAGGCTGACAGCTCGCCGACCAATGGAGAACAGTGTCCACGCGTGAGTGACAAAATTTGAAGAGATTGGTCGGTTCCTGAGGGGAAAGGAGACCCCTACGGACCTACAGAAAGAGTGCGGAGGGGATTTTGAGGGATTCGGACTTTAGATTTGATGGAGAGAAATTGGGGACGGGGGTCGAGACTTTAGACGAGGCAGGATGGTCTCCCAAGTTGGGAACTTGTAACTAGAGTGTAAATAAATGCACATAGTTCTATTCAAGCAGTGAGTCGACCCGTCACTCAGCGACGTTCGTGCCACCGCGCTCCAGAACATCGGAGCGGAACCTGCCTCCCACACCACCGGGAGGAACAACAACAACAAACTTTAACTGTCCCCCTGCTATTTCTCGCGTTCGAATTGTTAATTCTACGTCGTCCTGGCGATGTCTGACTACTTGAGCGGCGTCAGCGAAATTACCGAGCCTCGTTACACCGCGAAACTTTGCGTGAATAATGTGACATGTGGCGATTCATTCCGCGTGGACGCTGCAGTATGTACGCTAAAACCTGATTCGCATGATGCGATTGCGCTCGCTATTTTCAGTCACGACGCCGCTCGGGCTGCAAAAGCGTGAACTGTAGCTGAGATGGCCGACGTCGATACTGAAACTCGCAAGCAGAATCGGACCAAGTCAATTAGGCATAGCAAATCAGTGATAGTCACTAGTAACAATGATCAATATATCCTTGTATCTACTGTTTACATCGAGCCTGCTTACCAACCTTCAAACTTAAGTCTTTTGAGGCATGCACTTCTTATAGCAAGCATACCGGTCCAACATTTGGTCTACGGGCCGGCGTCGTCTAAGAGAGCAGACGACAAGCAGAAACGTTTGAAACAGCAGACGACATTTCGAACGATCAGGTGGCCGTTTGAACTTGAAGACGCACTGAACGTAGTCCGCAGGTGGTCCGCACAACTTGATGGTTTTCAGGCGTTTATGTTGAAAGAAACAAATAAATTTGATGACCACAAGTATCCGTGAATTCAACCTAAAGTGCTTCCTGCCCAAGCAATCGTTGTGCGACGGCGTCTGCTTTTCCCTTTTCACGGCACATATCCAGATTCTCGGACAAACCGAGCACGTGAATACTGACCTACAAACCTTTCTCGACTATTTTGGTACGGCCCCAGTCCCGGCGTTTTGACGAGAGGGCAGGTTTTGTCTGGTTCCTTTCAAAACAACGCAGGAATACACGTCTGGCATGGGGACTTCTGCCCACAGCTCCAGACCGGAAGTGTGACCGACGAGCCACCACCGCGCCGTGAGGTCACAGAGTTGAGTTGGCGTTAAGGCGTTTCCGGTATCGGCGACGAAAAAAATAACAAAACGTTCCAACCTGTAAATAGTAAAAAAATAGAGGGGAGAAAAACGAGAATGTGTGATGATTACGCTTGTATCCTAAACGCCTCCTATTGGCGGGGCGACGGCAAAGCATTGGCTTCGTCCATACTGGAACTGCCGATAATTGAAGATGGCGGCGCCCTTGTAAAAAAAGGTCTACGCATAGATACCCTAGCTGTGAACGCTACTTCGCGATGAGCGCGATTGTTTTGGTACCGCTGAGTGGTTTCTGAGTATATTCAGGCTGAACCACATGTGAACAATTTAGCGAGCGACGAGACGGGCGACGAGGCGGGCGACAGCGACGAGAGTCAGCGACGAGCGACTGAGATTTTTTTTTTCAATTCAAGCTTTATTTTCTAGATATACACTGGAGGGACCTCCAGACAAAAAGCTGCTATGTAAGCAGCTTGACGGGGTCTGGGGTCCTGTAACAAATGACAGCAGCAACTTCGCGAAAATATCCTATGTACATTCTGTGAAGTATATAATATCACATTTCGATGCATTTCTCACGCCACAACGTCAAACAAACATGTGAGAAAAAGAAAAAGAAAAAAAACATTTCCTATGGTTGTAAGCAAAGTATGTGCAAAGTCTATTTTTAGGAAGGGTGAAAACATTGCTACTATGAAGATGCCATTTATTTAAGAATGTTGTAGTGAAGAGACTGAAGATTGTAGTTTGTACGATTTCGAGGAACCAACCATTTCTCTGGAAAACGTACGTATTGATTGTGCTTTCAAGTAAAGTTAGTTCGGAAGTGCAATATAAAAAATTCACGAACGTAGAAGATGAGAAGCGGATTGAATGAAGTAGGTGGAACTCATAGAAATGTTCTACACGAATTACTTTGTATTTATGAAATAAGGAATCAGTATGATAGTTATACGGAACATTCGCAATAAAACGCAATATCTTTTTTTTTTAAGTAATAGAATGCTATTTAAGTTTGTCTTTGTAGTTGTTCCCCTTACCAAGTGACAGTAATTCAAATGGGAACTGAATAAGGTGTAGTATATTTTTAGCTTAATGTTTACCGGCAAAAAACTACGGCACCTAGCAACTGCCCCCAATACTTGAGAAAGTTGTTTCGTTAAATATTCAATGTGGTAATTCCATATCATATGTTCAGAGAAGTACACGCTAAGAGTTTTGTATTGATGTACTATTTCAATTGACGCGTTTCCAATCACTAGGGGATTTGTAATACTTACTAATTTATTAACGGGTCTAAATAGAATTGCTTTTGACTTTAATGTGTTAATTTTTAATACATTGACATCTGACCAAAAGAAAAATTTTTCTAATACGCAATTTGCCCTTCTTATAAGCTCATCAACATCATTACCGGAAAAAAGAAGACTCCTATCATCTGCATAAGTTATAAATTGAGCTTGATCAGTAATGTTTACAACATCGTTTATATAAGCATTAAATAATAAAGGTCCCAGGATACGGCCTTGTGGAACGCCACAAACAATGTTCGAGAACGGTGAGCGTTGGCCGTCAATAGACACACTTTGGTGGCGATGCTCAAGGTTTTATTTAAGCAATTCGAATGATATGCCGCGAACCCCATATTTATAAAGCTTAGAAAGTAGCGTTGTGTGATTGAGGCAATCAAAAGCTTTACTATAATCGACGAAAACAGCAAGTGTGACCAGTCGTTTTTCAATATTTCCAAGTATAATTTCTTTCTGTAGTAACAATGCCGATTCAGTAGATTTAATAAAAATAATTATTGGGCTGTGGGGATATTTATACAGCCTGTAGTTGGTCCAGTAGATTTACCTTTTTGAAAGCCAAATTGAAACTCTGTTTGTATAGAATGTTTTACGAAGAAATGTTCAATACGTTTAAATATAATTTTTTCTAGCCCCTTAGAGAAAATAGGAAGAATAGAAATTGGTCTATAATTACTCAACATGTTTTTATCCCCTCCTTTAAAAATAACTGAGATTTTAGCTAGTTTCATATATTCAGGAAACTTACAAGTTAAAGACAAATTGAATATATATGTTAAGCATGGTGAGATTATATCTATAATACATTTTATAGGTTTTATCTGTAAATCATCGATATCACAGCTCTTACTATTTCTCAACCCAATAAAAATATTAAATATTTCTGTTTCATCTGTAGGTTTTAGAAACAAACTGCCATTGATTTCGTGAACAAACGATAGAGCACTGTCACTGTGCGGTCTGGGTGTTATATTTACAAAATAGTCGTTAAAAAGTTTTGCCAAAGAGACTCCAGACACAGTTTGGCCATCTACAATTAAGTCACCTATTTGTTTTGAGACTGTCTCGCGGTTCAAAGCTTCATTAACTTTTTTCCACATAATATCAGGTCGCTGTTTGTCAACGTCATTAAACATTTCTTTGTAGTACACATATTTCGCTTTTCGCAATTCAGCGGTTAACTTGTTTCGAAATTTCTTAAAGATGACTAGTTTGTTTAAATCCCGTGACCTTAAAAACGCTTTATACAGACGGACTTTTTTTTTTTTTTTTTTGCATCATTTTGATATGGACTGGAGTAACCCAAGGTTTCTTTGATACAGTAACTGTTACTTTCGCAAAGTGCAAATTGTAAAGCATCTTGAATGTTTGAATAAATTGAGTGTATGCATTGTTTACATCTAGGAGAGAATAAACAAAGTCCCAATCTTGGCTTATTACGGCATTACGAAATGCGAGAATATTAGAATTTGAAATGTTCTGAAAGGTTATTGTATTTTTAATTTTATTTACCCGTTTCTTGAAATCGTGATTATAAAATGTCAGAAATATTGGATTGTGGTCACTAATGTCACAACTTACTGTGCCAGCAACTTTAACGTCTGTATTAGCATTAGTGATAAAAAGGTCGATGGAATTAGAAGTAGATAGGGTTACTCTTGTCGGAGATGTGATGACATTTGTAAATCCGGCGGAGTTTAGTGTAATCGTGAGTAGTAAAGTTTGAACCAAATTTTCAAGTATATTGACGTTAAAGTCACACCCCAGAATTAAATTATACTTATTTACTGACACAAATTCTAAGAATTGCTCAAGAAAGGAAACAAAGTTTTCAAAGTTTGCTGCTGTCGGGCGATATAAAACAGAAAATATATTTTTTCCTTGTCTTATGGTTAATATCTCGTAGTCGCTTGTGATTTTTGAATAACTATCCAATATCTCCGCATGAATGTTATGTTTGAGGTAAATTGACACACCACCACCACGCTTATTACTACGACGTAAAAAGTAATGTTCGTAACCATTTAAATTAAGCATATCAGTGTCTTGCTGATACCATGTTTCAGTAAACATAATAGTATCAAATAATGTCTGAATTTCACCGAAAAGTGAAAAGAGTTGATCAAATTTATTTTTATAAACCGTACATTCAAGTGAAAGACCGTTGTAACAGATGGGTGTGTAAGGTGCTTACGGATTTCGCTAGGCAACACATATTCCACGTACTCCACGAAGAAAAAAAAAAAGAAATAATATGCCACAGAGGCACTGATTACGTTAACTAATCTTAACAAGGTCAGCTTCACTAGCAATGGTGATGATAGGTGCGTGTTCAGCTTTACGAGCGAGGATTTTGCCATTTCGTACCCAGACAAATTTCCAATTGCACTGCCGCTTCTTTGTTACCGCCATTCCAAGAATTCGTTTGAGAGTTGCGAAAAGATGTTCATTCACAAAGATGGGTGCTTGCGAAGGAACGCCTAGGTCTGAGTTTATAAGGCGTTTATTTTTTGATTTCCCGAGCACCGCGTCACGTTTTTTCCGGTTCATAAACTGCACAATGATGTTGGTCTTTTCGGCGTCTCGAGTTAGTACGCGATGACATGCGGCGATATCAGCACACGTGATCGGCTCGCCGATCGCACCCCCCATGGCTTATCAAGCATATCGTAAAGGTTTACCTGATTACGCTTCTCGACTCCCTTTATCTCAATGTTTTCATTCCTAGAATACTGTTCGCAATGCGTTAACCGTTCCTGGCATTTGTTCGGTCATTCCTCCATTGCATCACACTTTAGGCAAAGATTTGCGTAGTCCTTTTTCAGGTTTGCGTTTTCTTTCATGGAGGTTTGAAAGTTCCCCCTGATTTCTTCAAACGTGGTATTCATGATGGTCATGCTCTCTTGCACACCTTTCAACTCTGTTCGCATTACACGGATATCTATCCGTATGTCTCTTTCCAAAGATTCACGTAAATTCTTAAATTCTTGACAAAACTCCTCTTTGAAGCCATTCAGCATTTTTACGAAATCCTTTGCTATTCAAATAAACAAAGCAGCAATCGAATGACAGGGAGTAAAGGAACGCACTTTTAAAAGCGTTTACAAAACAACGAGGCAGTGCGAGTTTGGCAGCGGCGACGTAAGACCTTGCTGAAGTTTGCAAGTAAAAAGAAAAGTACACAAACCTGCAAAACAGCTGGTTGTAATCGTTGCTCTTATCCGTCGCCGCTGCCAAGTGCCAGCATACGAGAAGGCAGTCTTCTTTTGTAGTGCAGCGCAGGCGACACTGGACGGTTTTCACCAATGGCTGTTGATCCTATCCGATGCTCCGTCACGCTGCCGCTTGATGGTTTCGTAGGCTTGCGCCGGGAAAAACTGGCTGGCTCGGAAAACGGCGAAAAGGCAGTCGTCTTTTGTAGTGCAGCGCACGCGACACTGGACGGTCTTGACCAACGATTGTTGACCCGGTGCGATGTTCCGTCACGCTGCCGCTCGGTGGTTCCGTGGGCTTGTACCGGGAGAAACTGGCTGGCTCGGGAAAACGGCCTGCAAAACAGCTGGTTGTAATCGTTGCTCTTATCCGTCGCCGCTGCCAAGTCACTGTCGCTGTCACTGTCGTTGTCACTGTTACTCGTCGCCTCGTTTGGTTTTTGGATTTCTAAAAAACGTGGCTCATCGCCTTGGTCGCTCGCTCCGGTCGCTTTCACGCGGTTTACCTCGTCGCGCGACTGATCTAGCAACAGCGAAGCGGGTCGCCGTCGCTTGTCCCGTCGCCCCCCCAAATCGGTAACATGCAGTATATACTTTCATCACGTTTGCGTGCAAGTTGCTGCGCTATTGCGCGGCAGAGGGCTGCGGCAACAGAGTGCTAAACAGCGAAACGTCGACCCACTAGGCTCCGAACGATAAGAAATTCCTAAGCGTGTGGATCCGTCTCGCGCCTCCGTCGTATATCTCGGGCGCCGGTGAAAACCGGTCGCTTGTACGGTGACCATTTTCGCGATGATGACTATGAAAGGCGACCCACTGTCCTCAGAGTCTGGGTTTTCCTACGAAGAAAATTCAATTACTACCAGGGGTTGTGCCGACTACTGTGTACCAGGAAAACAAAAGCAGAGGACCTCAGCGAACCGCACGAGAAGCAAAGAAAACTGGTAAGTGAGCACGCTGTTAATAAAACACCTAATAGCGCATACCTCCAAGTTGGCCAATCATTCTTAAATGCGAGGCATTTCTTGGCATCCCCGACCCCCCTTCAGATGTTGTCGGGCGGGCGGACGGTCGGTCTGTCGGATGTCGGATGCCCCCCCCCCCCCCCCTGGCTTTTTGAAATCTTCCATTTTGCTGAGACCTACTCTCCCCCTCCCCCTCATACAGCATTTTGTCATGGGCGGGCCTCCCCGAAACAAAATCCTGACTACGTGGCTGGCCGTCACCGAGATACGATGTGCACTGACAAATAAAATAAATATGTGGCGCCATCTATCTTATTTGGTGGAAACTTAAGTCACCAACCACAACGCGACCCCCGAGAAGGCAGCCACACTAGCCTATCCAGAGACGATCGGCCTTAATGCAGTTCTGGGCCGTTACGCCCTATTCGGCCTCAAAACCACTCGCGGCCCTTCCGCTCCTCTCGGCCGTGATGCACTCTCGGCCGTAATGCGACTATCGGCCGAAATGACAGTGACCCGTGAGAACCAGGGAATACAAGGGCTCGTAGCCTGCTCGGCCTTCACAGGAAACGACTGAAGAGAGCGAACGCCAAGCAGCCCGCGGTGCAGGCAGTTCGACGTTCATGGAGGATTATTTCCGTTCAGATAATCTCCAGAAAGCCTTCCCGGCTATGTTCCGGGTCCTCGCGAAAAATATCTGATAGGGTCGGGTCTGGGGTGTGGGGACGGAATAGACACGTGCGTTCATTTGCTTTGAAACTGTGCGAAAAAGCAGCTCTCTTCTACGTGTGCCCCAAAAACGCGCCGGATTCCGTCCGATCGTCGTGAAGTGACTATCGTCGACACTGTATATTGGATATGCCATGTTATTTTAATGCTTTCTTAAATCTTGTTTGGATAACACGGCACCGTAGGGTACGTACACTATATGTTATTCGATTGATGAGACTCGTTAATTTCATATTGTGAGCGGGGAATATGCATGCAGTTCGGCTATACTGTGTGGTCAAATATTTTCACCGGTTAAGACCTGTGTAGATTGACATGGCTGAGTGTATGGTGCCGTAAAAAGATCAACAGAATATAAAACAAACATTCCAGTTGCATTGTTTCTGTCGCCCACGGACTCACAAAAACAGCTTTCGTTTCTGTGTTTTTGTTTCTTAAAATAGTACAATGTATTCTTAAAACCCCCGAGAACTTCTATTCGCCATAAAACACAAAATAAAAAATAGAACGCGGCAATTTATCCTCCACCAGCGTCCGGAAGTGCGTTTACGTAAAGCCCCTTTATACGGAAAAGTAGCGCCATCCCTTGAAGAATGCCGCCTGCTATCTTGGCCCGATCCAGGCGGCACTACAGTCGATGCGCGAGTGCAAAAAAAACAAAAAACAAAAAAGCGAAACATGAAGATAAAAGGTGTGCGCGTCAGAGGTGAAGGGAGAAGGAATGCCTATGCTGTCGGAGTGCAGTGCATGCTATGAGCTCATGCCGCCAATTAAACAACGCCGACTGAGCAACGCCACGGCTTTCATCGTCTTTCTTTGAGCCCATCCTTTGAGGCTGGTAGACCGTGAAAGTGCGCTTTTAGCCTGTGTGTATGTATTTGCGCGTGTCTTCCTTCAGCCTTTCACTGCGCTCTGACTCAGGTAAAGGAAGGCCGTCTGCTATCTTGGCCCGATCCAGGCGGCACTACAGTCGATGCGCGGGTGTAAAAAAGCAACACATAAAGATAAAAGGTGTGCGCGTCAGAGGAGGAGGGAAAAGATGGCGCCACCTTTCTCATTCAGGCGCGTTACGCTTACGCAGGCTGCCACTAGAGCCACTCTATATGGCAGCGTAGCTGCCAGAGTAGCGACACGACCAACCTCGTTGGACTAGACGCAAAATTATCTAGATGCACGACGTCTGAAGCGCCGATAGTGATCTCCATTTTGGGCCTGGAAGGTTTCCATGGTAACCGTGCTGCTAGCGACGACGGACGGCAACTTTTTTTGCAGTTGATATCTCCATTCGTTCATTGAAAAGTGGTAAAAGACGCTTGGCTTGGCGGTACGGCATGAGCCTCTGGAGGAACGGTGCCTGTTTCTTCTGGGAAGTGAGACGATTTGCAACCCGGGGACTGTCGGGCGACGAGAGCTGCTAAGTATCGTAGGTGCACGGACAAGGCGAGTGGTTTTCCGCGCCGCCGGGACGGCGGCCGCTTCTTGGGACATACGTACCGCCCTTGTACTTTCGGACTTCGCTCCTATGGAACAAAATCCGATTACGCCGGCCATGACAGGACGATTGCCTCGGAACATGACTGTTGCTCGACTGCCCCATAGTAAGCGAATGCATGCTTAGCACCATACTTCTTCAATACCCAATCATTCATTCAAGATGAGATTTTCTCACCGACTGGCGAGGAGCGACTTCGACGACGGTCTCACCCTCGTTTGGGGTACCCTCGACGGGGTCCAACCAAGAAGGACAGCATGGTGGTCTCCAGAGGATTTTAACGCCATCAAAAAAGACGGACGCCTGATATGAGGTGTTCTTGCCGACAGGCCAAGTGGTCCGGAAGTTTACCGGCATACAAAAAGTCAATATTTTTATCTGCTATTAGGGTTTCACATGCAGCGATTCCGCGGTCGAAATCGCTGCCGCTAGCGGCGCGGCTGCAAGAATCGCGAGGTTTCATTTCACATGAGCGTTTTCTGCCGTTGCGATGGCCAATTTCGCTTGCAGCAAGCAGACGCGCGCAGTCTGTTAGAGCGGCTTGTAACAATAACTTTAATGCCTTAGTTTTCAGTTTTCCCTTTAATTTCACCTTAATAAAACAAAACAAAGGCGTTTAAAATACTAAATAAACCTTAATCTTATTTTTTTTTTTTTTTTCAAACTTCGTTTTTGCGGAGAATAAAACCTCGGATCATCTTCGGCAGCGTCACCGGCAGCGCCTTCCTCGGATGTAAAGACTTCAACTGATATGCCCGACCCGAACCTCCTGGACCCGAACCTCCCGTAGTAGTGCAGTGCTTTCATACCGGTCTTGTCGATCACTTTCACGGCCTCACACACCTCTTGCCAGAGTTTCTCTTTGGTCCCATTGTTCCTAAATTCTTTGAAACTGCGTGTCCCAAAGATCCCGACGCTCCGACACTTCATTGATAAACAGTTCATTGAACCGGGCACGATACATTTTGTCTTACTTGGTGTGACGATCTGTGTTGGGGAAGACACGTCAATGTCGCTCAGATATTCTTCTTCTTCTTCTGTTTTTCTCACTAGCGCTCGCAGAAGCCACTTCCGATTAGCGTCTCTTGCGCTCGCTCCAGTTGGTGCTCAGTCGAGGAAAGTAAAGAAGAGCCACGTAATTCATTGAGAAAACAAGTTCCGAGGAAGGGGGCAGCCATCTCCCTCCTCAATAAACTCCTAAACAGTTCCGACGCGACTGCTGAAGCAAAGAACTCGAGCCGCCGGAAAAAAGATACCGCAAACCAGTCGCTTGCTTGCTTTCTCTGCTCGTCGTCCGCTTCAAGAACGTGAAAAGGCGAAAACGCCGTCGTCCTATGCACCAGCTTTCCCGCAATAATTCTCCTCCTGTCACGTGATTTCCCGTCGCGCTGTGAGTGGCCAGCGCGGAAGCTGCCGCTCTGCCGCGGCGAAAAATTTCCAACCCGGTGGAACTAGAGCCACTAAATGAGCTGCGCTTAGAGTATCGGCACTCCGTTCCCCGACATTGTTGTGAGCAACACCGTTTTGGGGCTTGTGCAGACCAGACACAACTGTCAATCGTCATGATTCAAAAGTGCGACGTCCTCAACATTAGACTCGGTGTTAGGAAGCTCATGCAATATTGATTATCTCTGCAGCGAACTGTTTAATCATTTGTTAAGGGCGGAAAAGCGTTTCCTGTGATTTCAGATAAAGCTTCAGATAACTGGCAACCATGATGTTAAGCCACTATGGCCTAGTGTTGTTACTCTGAAGCGTAGCTTATTTAGTGGCACTAGGTGGAACCGTGCCGCTCAGCCGCTGCGGCTGGCCAGAGTGCCGCGACGGCAGAAATCGCGCCGCTCCAGGGCCAAAATCGCTGCATGTGAAACCCGTCCGTTTTGAAGGGGCCATGAAATGATTTTTTTTTTTTACTTCTTCCTTGGCTTTAATTCTAAACTCAAAAGCAAACTGTGAAATCACGCGGCCGTGACATGCCAGGGCACCAGTGCGATGACCCCAAGCTTCCACCGTGCTTTTTAAGCACACTATAGAATGATATTGTAGTGAGTGCGCAGGCGAGCTGGTGGAAATTAACCATTCTGATGTTAGCCTGAGACTGAGGCAGGAAACGAAGAAGTTTCAAAGTAGAAGAAAAAGGAACAGTCGAGGATACGTCTCTAGAGAGACGTATCCTCGACTGTTCCTTTTTCTTCTATTTTGAAACTACTTCTTTTTCTGCCTCAGTCCCAGGCTAACATCAGAATGGTTAACACTATAGAATTTGGCATTCGCAAGTGATCATAAGTTCCGTCAGTGCACTCACTGGCCACGAACACGAATTCAAATATTCGTCGACGAATTGATTGTTGACGAGCGCATGCTTCCGAGTGCCGCAGTTTTCGTGTCCAATGTGTCAGCTGGGGTCGGCTGACGTTATATTGGCCTTTCTAGGCATTGCAAAGAGGATATTTAGAACTCTACTCACGTCATAATAACATCATAGCACACTGACATTAATGAGCACAAAACGGGCCCAGCTACAAAGGATAAATATTACACACGTAAAAAATAACTATTTCTGTAACTTTTTAATTACAAAAACAAACACACTTCTGAGCATCTAAGTTTAATAGTATGTGTTGATGCACTGTTATATAGCAGGTCATTCCATTTACGTCATTTGGCAAACGCCAACTTGTCACTTAAAAAACAATAAAAAGAATACTGCGATCAAATGCAAGCCATTGCAACGAAAACACGTTATATCAGAGTCTTCAGAACTGCCGATTCGTAAAAGTTTCGATTAGTACAAAAGGTTAAAGATCGCAGGCGCTTTCTTGCTAAAAGTTACTGTGATTATTCGGTGACCCAGGGCTGAAACAGCTTCCCCTAGGCCCTACACGCGAGGTATACCTTTTGTTTCGATTCTCAGAAATTCAAGCTTTCAAAGGAAGCTAGAAAAAATGCAAAAAATTTTATTCTAAAAGCTGTATCGTAAAATCGTTGATTAGTCCAAAGCGTAATGATCGCAGGAGCTTCCTCGCTAAAAGTTTCTGAGATTATGCGGTTACCTGGAACTGAACCAACTTCCCCAAGGCCCAACATGCGACGCATACATTTCGCATCGATTCTCAGACACTCCATAGTTGAAACAAAACCAAGAGTACGCGAGAATTGCATGCTAAAAGTCTTATCGATCCTCGAACACATCCGGAAATCAGAGCACCGCTACAGCGATATGACTGATGCTGTCGCACAGGTGCTAATATCAAGAGCGATCTTGCACAGAAAAGGTATAAAGTCTCATAAAGTCTTTGAGTCGTTCTCCTCTTCCTTGTCGTCATCTGTCATTACGTCAGTCTCGGGCTTTTCACTAAAATGTCTTATTCTCTCAGATCTTCACGTTAAAGGCCCGTTCACACTCTTGCAACTGCTTGCGACCTCTTAAACCTGGGTTCCTTAAAACTTCTTAAACCAGAGAACACACTGGCGCCATCTATTGGGAAGCAGTGTAAACTCGGCGGTCCGGCATATTTGTTTTTATTTCTCGCGCAATATCCTTTCTTTTTTGGCTCGAAAAACTTTTGTCAATGTTATAAACGAGCCTTTCTATGGGTATTACGCACATTTGACCTCGGAAATCCCGCAAAACCTTCGCTTTTGTGAAATGCAGTTCTAGGGTCACCGCATAGATGGCGCCACAATGTCAGTGTGTTCCCTCATTCTAGAAACATTTAAGAAGTTGTAAGAGATCTCGTCCCTCTCAGTCGTACTCGGTCGCAAGAGTGTGAACGGGCCTTAAGGCCCGTTCACACTCTTGCAACCGAGTACGACCGAGAGAGACGAGATTTGTTAAAACTTCTTAAAATTTCATAGGACGAGGGAACACACTGGCACGCTGGCGCCATCTATGTGGTGACCCTGGAACTGCATTTCACAAAAGCGAAGGTTTCGCGTGATTTCCTAGGTGAAATTTGCGTAGTACCTATAAGAAAGGCCCGTTTATAACGTTAACAAAAGTTTTTTTGAGCCAAGAAAGAAAGGATAATGCCCGAAAGAAATAGAAAATATTCTGGACCGCCAAGTTTACACTGCTACCCAATAGATGGCGCCAGTGTGTCCTCTCGTTGTAAGAGGCTTTAAGGAATCCAGTTTTAAGAGGTCGCAGAGTGTGAGCGGGCCTTTATACCTGCCTTACAGAGCACGAAGAAGTCCGAAATCGTCGGCAAGCAGTGGCACATTACGACTACCGCGCACCGTACAAACTCGCATCCACCAGCTCTGGGCGCTGCCATCTCACCGGTGACATCACGGCGCTTGCGCGGTCACGTGACGACTAGTCACTCGGTTGCTATGGGCACGATGCCAGCTCAGCTCGTTGCTATGGTACCGCGTGCGACCAATCGCGGTGAGAGGCGGCACAGGGAAAAGCGTGGCGCTACTCTGGCAGCTACGCTGCCATATCGAGTGGCTCTAGCTGCCACAGCCCACTGAAAACCTACAGCCCAACGCAGTCGGGCAACACTGACGTACCCTCTCAAAACCGGGGACGCGCGCTATAGATCGCTTCGTTCGAGACTGCCGCTGGAAAGGTCTATGGGGTACTGGGATCCCTATAGCGCGTTCGGCGGTGCCTGTCTTCTGCTCGGCAGGCACAATTAAAGTCACCCCAAAATAATGAGAAAACGTTTGAACTGGCAATGTTGGTAAACGTTCTGAAAAAAGACCCGGCGCTTCTCAGCCTCATTAGGTGCATAAACAGAAATGCCGTCCATTCATTTCCCATAACAGAGAAATCACACATGATAAACCTCCCAGACGGGCCGATCCTGACGGTTTGCCCGGCAGCACCTAGGAATTTTCTGAGGAACAGGCAGCAGCCAGCCAAAAACCAACAGCATGACTCACGCAGACTTCATACCGCGCCAGGAAAGGCCGCACCATGTAGTCGATCTGGTCCTCGCTCTCGACTTTGGTTTCCTGAATTGCAGCAATGTCCAGGTCATGCTCGGTGAACAGCCGGTAGAGCTGCTGCTGCCGTCGTCTGGCCGCAAGTGCGCGAACAAAACCATCGAAAAGCGAGTCTCAGACGTCGTACGCTGGGCTCACCTCTCGCTCTTCTTGGGAAGAGACGGAGAAGGGCTGCTGCCAGCGCGTCGTTCCTTCTTGCTCGCCGCTACGAACCAGCTATGAACTGCTGGAGCGTCTGGTCGGTTCGGTGCTCCGGGTCGCTGAGCTGCCGCTTGATCGCCTCAGTCGCGAAGTCTGTACCATCTCCGGCGTCCAGTGCATCAGTCGCGTCCTCTGCTGCCGGTTTCGTCTCACTGGATCGCCGGCGCACCGCACCCGCCGCAACCGCTTCGCGAACGCGTGTCCGCTTCCAGTGTGAATGCGCCATAAAGGCGGAGCAGATGAGGTAGGGGCTCCGGTGTAGTCTTCACGAAGCGCCATACGTGCGATGACGGTAGTGGAATCCACGTCTGCCAGGCCCTCGAGTCTTCCTCTTCTCGCGGGTGACACCCTTGACCTCCCTGTATGGCTCGAAGGCCCGTCGAAGGGCGTCTGCAGATGCGTCGAATGCCACCCGGTGGACTTAAACTTCAGCTCTCGTTTTTCTGGATCAATGACTAGGCATGGTCGCACCTTGCCCAGCATGGTCCCCTCCTGCAGAAGCTTCTCTTTGGCGGTAATGGCGTGCAGCTTCAGCAGCCACACGTGCCCCATTTGAAACGTTTCAAGTCCTGCTACCTCTTCCCGACTGCTCGGAGGGTCAGTCCTCGAGCGAGAGAGTTTGCACTCTCATTATCGTGAAAAAGATGGTGGCTGGGTGTCCACAGTATGCGAATCAAAAGGAGTTTTTCGGGGGTTAGCTGGGCTAGGATTCTTCTACTCTATTTGGAAAGGAGTCCACCTGTCCGGGCCCTGCAAGCAGCCTCAGAGTTGGTGAGTATGAGAAACGTTTCGTTTGGACCGTGTCTCCTTGTGTGTTGGGTGCTAGTTATGGCTAAGGCGATCACCGCCTCCTACGCTTCTGTGACGGACGGTAATCCGAGCAAAGAGGCAGCGGCTCGCCTCTCACCGTTCGGGCAGCACACCGCGATGCACCTGCCCGAGATGGGAGAAGAGTACGAGGCCGCGTCCTCATAGATCGCGTCCGAGTCTTCCTGATAGGGTCTGCGAAGGTATCTGACTCGGTCCAGTCTCCTTCCTGCGTACACTATCGGGTGCATGTATTCTGGGAATCGGAATTGCTCAGATCTTCGCGGCTATCGTTGGATGAGCCGGTTTCCGCTCCGATTCCTCTTCCTTTCGTGTAGAGTACCCGTCGTATTTTAATCGCCTGAGCAGTGCTCGCCCTGTCCGCCTGCGGCCGAGCCGAGTCCTCAGCCCAATCTCTTGTGCCTCGATGAGCTCCTCTACGGTATTTTTTAGTCCTAGTTTAAAGAGCCTTTCTGTCGAAGCGTCTTGAGGTAGGCCGATTGCCGTCTTCACCGCGATGAGCATTGTAGCGTTCAGCGAATCGATCTCCCCCCGACGCAAGTTATGGTAGGGTATGTGATAGGTTACCCGGCTGACCATCACAGCCTGCACTATTCGGATACAGTCACCTTCCTTGAGTCCCCCTCTTCGGTTGGGGAGTCTTCGAAGGAGGTGAGCCGTCTTCTCACTCTGTTTTCGGATCATCTGGACGGTGAAGGTAGCTTTCGCTTCTTTCGACTCTGTTTTCGGATCATCTGGATGGTGAAGGTAGCTTTCGTGTCTTTTTCTAGGTATAGTCCCAAGATCCTTAGTCTGTCCGTCTTGGATACGGCTCTACCATCTATTTCGACGGTAATTTCCAGGAGCATCCTATTTCTGGTTGGCCCCCGGATAAGGAGAAGTTCGGATTTGTCTGCCGCGTATGAGAGCCAGATTTTCTTAGGGTACGCCTGAGTAGTTTCAGCCACCACCTGTAACCCGTCCTGAATCTCGCCGTCTGAGCCTCTGTCGGCAGGTCCCTGATACCTAATGTGGCAACTCCGAACGAACGCACGTAATCGTACGTTCGTTTTCCGTATCGAGACCGGGCGAGACCTTCCAGTATCGCGTCGTGCGAATGTTATCGAAGGCTCCCTTGAAGTCTAGTACGAGTACGGATCTAGTTTGGGCTCTGCTCGGGTGATCGAGGACGTCCTTCATGAGTTGCAAAAGAACGTCTTGCGTGGAAAGATTGGGTCTGAATCCGAACATCGAGTTTGCAAAGAAGCTCGTTGATTCCAGGTGCGGTTGAAGTCTACGGAGCACTACGTGCTCTGTCAGTTTGCCTATGCATGACGTGAGTGAGATTGGGCGCAAGTTCTGGAGCGAGAGTGGCTTGCCTGGCTTGGTGTAATGTTCGCTCTTTTCCAAGCCCGAGATAGCGTAATGTCCACTCTTTTCCAAGCCCGAGTAAGCACGCCCGGATTTCACATGCTATAAAGTATTCTGTTAAGGCCAAAATCGAGTAGTCGTCTAGATTTTTTTAAGGTCCTATACGTGATTCCGTCTTTTACGGGGGCTGTGCTGCGGCTAATGTGTAGTAGCGCATTATGAACTTCTTTCTCCGTGATGTCCGCGTCTAAGGGGTGTTCGTCTTTTTCGTCTTCGGTTTCTGGGTATACTGGTGATAGTCTGGTCTGGGCCCTGCCGAGGTGCATCGTTTAATCAGATCGAGTTTCCCAGAGACGGCTTCTTTCCTCTCCACTCAGTGTGTGGAGAAGCTTAGCTTCTGGGCGCACAGCTTGTGAAAAAGAGAGAGTGGGAAATCTTTGCAGCCAGATGCTAGAGATGATAGTTCAAAAATATATTTCATGGTGCTTATGCTGGCTTTTCTTTTTAATTATAATGATAGAGTATAAAACGAACAGAGTTATTTTGAGCCATTTCTGGTGAGCAAATTACGTTTTCTTGGCCAGGATCCGAACTGATACGGCGTATTTAAGTTTGGGATGAACTGGTGTTTTATACCCTGTTAGTTTGAGAGAAGAAGATGCTTGTGAAAAGTTACGTCGCAAATATCCCAACATTATGTTAGCGTTGTTAATTACATATGCAGTGGGAACGTTCCAAGTGAGATTTGTAGAAATATGAACACCAAGAGACTTATAATGAAGTACGTCGTCTAAGTGTTTTTTAGTTATTATGGAAGCGCGCAAAAACGAACATTTGTTAATGTTTAGTTCTGTACACCAAGATTCGCACCCTACAGAGATAGCGTCAAGGTCAGATTGAAGAGTTGTTAAGTCATCGTAATGAGTTATGTAGCGAAAAACTACGCAGTCGTGGGCGAACATATCAATATGAGAGGCGGCCAAGAAAAACTCATCCAAGAAAAGCTCACCAGAAAAAAATTCACCGGAGAAAAGATCACTGGAAAACAGCTCACCGCGAAACCGGCAAATGTGAAGAAAGGCTCAACAAAATTTTTATTATTTTATAGCCTAGCGGATGGTGCGTCACACACAATTAGAAATCGTAACTTCGATAAAAAAAACTGTCCTCGTTTTCGTAATATTCTTTAAGTTTATGAGTATAATCCTTAGAAATTAGTAATCACCCATTTTGTCTACCATAATCACGCCGCAAGAATAAAATCAGAACATGGTACACCCGTAAAGAAGGCAACAATTTATTGACAGCTTGGCAGTGCGCCGTCAGTAGCTTTATCAGATCAGGAGGTAAGTTTTTTGCAAGGTAATATAAAATAGTGTTGTGTAAAGTGTTCCAGCTCCGCAGCCTGTATGGTGCCTGATGAATGAGTAATTGATTGATGTAATCAGTTTCGGCTACGCTGTTTTCTTTCATTAATAAAACTGTACTTGCGAGAAGAGCTTTCTCCTGTTGTGTTTGTTGTCTTCGTCGTTTGATCTGTTTTCATAATTTATAACGTTTTCCAACTCGCCTTTCATCATTTCATCTTTCTTCACTTATAGCGTTTTCCAAACCTTAGTAAAGAAGACTAGTTCTTATATAGGCCACGAGTAGCAGCATAACGAAAGGTATGCCATCTACTTTTGATTTCAGTGTGGACGGTGACGGTTTGCAGCTCTGAAGGTCACGGTGTTTCGCCGTAGGAGGGCACTATGACGTGAAGGCAACGTTTGGAAAAAAACAGCACGAACAGCTAGAAAGCGTGCATGTCCGTGGAATTAAGATATAAATCTCGATATCCTACTGTCCGCTCTATCCTGTTTTTAAAGGTTAACCAAACATCAAAGATAATTTCAGGCACCGCGTAATTGCGCATACACTTTGGGAATTTCGGCAATTACAGTTTTGCATTTCGGGTTAAAAAAAATTGAAGAAAAAAAATTTAAACAGTGTGGTTGGGACACACGCATCAAAAAATAAACTTTAGGCACAAAAAGAAATTTTAGAGCAACATTGAAGGCGCTAGACGCGATATAGTCGGTAGTCCCCTCCTTCCCACTTGTTTCTTCTTTCGGCATTTCTGGCGCGTGGAGGAGAGGCTTGGCCATCACACTGAGGAAGAGAGAGTGTATGACTATCTCGTTGAGGTGGAAAAAGTGTATGACCATTTCATGACATCATGAACTTTGCCAGCACAATTTAAAATTAATCTCGCGCCGTTGATATTGCTTCATTGTTTTTTCTCCGAGTAAAATTATTGTTTTGAAACTCGTGTCCCAACTAGACCGTTAAAACAATGCTTCTTTTCAGTGATTCTTTAAGGCGCACATTGTTAAGTTTTCAAACTTTTTCCTGTTTTCCAAGTTCATGAAGTTTTCAGGTAGGCTTTCGTTGCTTACAGAGTAAACGACAGGAAACCCTCGCGTGCAATTATCCAGATACTCCATAAACTTCAAAAATACATTTTTTTATACAAGCTTGACGAAATTTTGTGGTAATCGATTGATGTATGCGATGCGTGATCCGACAGCCTCACTATGAAAAGAAGAAGACAAAAATATATCGGTGAGCGTTTCTGCTCATCTGCTCAAGGGCCGGTGAGCTTTTCTCCGCACCCGCCGGTTTTGGGTGAGCTTTGCTCCGGTGAGCTTTTCTCCGGGATTCGAATATGAGAGGAGGCGCGAGAAGGTAGGTCGTTAATATAGGCGAGAAAAAGTAGGGGATCAAGCACCGAGCCTTGCGGTACACCGGAGTGAACGCAGCTTGGCTCAGAGTTTAGATTGTTAGCGGAAACAAACTGTGAACGATCAACCAGAAAATGTTCAAGCCATGTTGAAATTGAGGTTAAGCTAATACAGTCTGTGAAGTAATAATTTGTGATGTACCTAGGTTGTGTACTTTCCGGTTTCAACCGAGAAATATCTATAAACATCCGCCGGTGTCGAAAATACAAAGTCTGTTAAAACCGAAGGACACCGGGGGTTGAATATTTCCTCCCCGATTAAAACCGAAAAACACAGGGTGTTTAATGTTTCCGCTTTTACGACGGCTATTTGCTTGTAAACTTCTCCCTTGTAGAGGTTCGTCAAACGTGTTATCTTGTGGATCCTGCATTCTTCCAGCGTCCATTCAGGAGTCGCTGTGGTTCTTGGAAAACACTGTCGTGGTCCAGGGCCACTGACCTTGGAGAACGCGTCTCTTCGCCTGAGGAACGGAGATACATTCATTCTTATCGGTTTAGTTTTCAAGGGCTTCCGGGGCTACGTGCTCGATTTGATGTCACCCCTGTCTTGGGTTCACTGGAACTGTATTACTTTTTATGGAAGAGGTGCTGATCGAGGGGTGTAAGATTTGTCTCCCTCGAAGGACGTGCTCTGAAAATTGTGCCACTTCCACAATAAAACATGGATTTTGGAAGTCTTTTCTCAAGTTTCAATACCAAAAACTGAACTAACAATCATGATGGAGCTGTGCGTTTTTGTAGCGATTCTAAAAGTAAAAAAGTGCTGTCAGCGCAAAAAAAAAATCGATTGTCGTGTTTATTGAGATCCTTCAAAATAATGAGCCTGAATTACTTTCGCCGTGACAGCATTTATTCAGGTTGACTAATGGTGTAGAAAGCCTGGTTTGTTTTTTACTTTTATAACATTTTCTTCTTTCAATTACAATGGCGACAAATTTGGCGCAAAAAGAAATTAAATGAATCACATTATTTTAAACCGGTAATCCCCGTTCTGAGCCTCTTCACGAGTGGACCAACCGAACTACACCAGTGTTTAAAAAAAATAACCACCGAAAAACATTGCCGATTTTTCTAATAAAGGCCGTAAAATGCACAGCCTATCGGTTCCAAACCTTTACTTTGGAGATCCGGATCCAGATCGAGAAACGCGACCGCGGCAAGACGCGGACACGGCCAAGGCGGGTGCACTCGAAGAAGTCCGGAAGCGAGCAACGCTTCACGATTAACGTAACAAAAAAAAATTACATATTTTTTTACTTACTCGTAAGAAATGCACGTCATGCATTGCTGAGCACACGAATGTCATTCTCGTGCTCGACGATGCACTAGAATGCATCGGTGCATTTTTACGCTCAACAGTGCATGACGTTGGTAGCCGTTGTCTGCAGCCACGACCGCTCGAGTTTCATTTCCGCTCTCCTTGGAACGGCCTGCCGAGATGCTCTCTTTGTCTGCGCACGGAAACGAAATTTTCTCTAGTTGCAGTAGTGAGCGACATTGAACCTGCTGGCGCTCGCCAGCGGTCAGGCTGGAGAAGAAAATACTGCCTGATTTAAATCCCTATTGAAATCGGACCAGTTTTGCTGTGCTGATTTAAATTTAAAATGTCCCGCAAAAACTATGCCGAAAAGATGTTTGTATTCGCCATTTGTCTATTATTTGATGCTTTCTGTATGAATTAAAGAATAGTCAAGCAAGAAAGATTTATGCACCAGGCTGAACAGGAGCAGAAATCAATGTTCATCTTGATTATAAAAATAAAGCAACAGCTTTCTTTCTTCCTTTAACTTCGTTGGTCAGTTCAGTAGAACTGTACTGCAAGCAAATCAGAATGAAAAAACAAAACAAAAGTAACATCATATTATAAACCCTGAGTTAATCAGAAACTCTATTATTTTATTTATCCTTGTCTCAGGGTTCAGGTTATGATGTGTTCTAATAATCTACTCGTCTTCATGTTCCTTAGAGGAGTAATGTCTTATTGTAAGCAAATCAGAACGGGAGTGAAAAGCAAATAATCCTAGACAGTTAAATTAACCTGACTTAAGTCAAATAAACCCGATTTACTTAACTTAAATTATATCATATATTTTAATTAAATAAATCAGATTTATTTGATATAAATCAGGCTAATTTGATACATTCGAATTAATCTGACCTCAACCAAATCACATTAACCATTTCCCTACCATGGACGACCTGGGTTTCTCACAGTGTTTGTACCGCTCCCCCCGAAGACGAACTGGGCTGGTCCACGTGTTTCTAGTTAGCTTTGCCGTGGATAGGTGGCGCTTCACGGAATATAAAAATAGAGTACCTGTATAGGATCTGCTTGCAGAGCCAGAGTATCGCGTTCCTTTTCCTTTCGCCGCCATCTCTGGATTGGCGGAGGAGTGGTCAAGTGAGCAGAACTGGATCCAACCTTCGTGCGGGAAAGCGGCCTTCCAGAGAGCCGAGTTTCGGGGGAACATTTCTTCCGCTTTGAGTACGCAAAATAGAGATCCCAGACTTAAATGAGAATGAACCGAAAGCTTCGTAAGTCATTGAACATTACGTGCGTCAACTGGGTACAATACAATCCTGTTTTTCATTTTTTTTTTTTTTTTTATAACGCGAGTGATGTTTTAGGACATCCGTTTCCAAGGTAAGGGAAGCAGACGACACGGAAGACGACCGCGTTGCTCGCGTCTGCGGCTCTCGCGGAGTGATACGCGATACGCGACCGGCACATCCGGCCATCTTGGCGAGTCGGCGAGCTCTCGTCCGAAAGCGAGAGGACGGCGTTTTCGTCAGCCGATGCGTCGTTTACCGCAATGAATTGACGACTACACTTCACACGCGACCCGCAGTATCCGCGGGTGCGATTTTTGCAATCGAGAGGGAAACAGGAAACGACGGGACAATGTGGTGACCACCCGCCCCGCGACTCGCGGGACTGTCCCGCATTGAGGGCTCGTGTCCCGCGTCCCGCGAGAAATTCCCAAATCTTCAAAATGTCTCGCATTTCACACTGTCGTAAAATTCGCTCTGCAACTCGTGGTGCTGCCCAACAACGGGGCACGGGAAAGCGCGGGGGTCGCTATACTTCGTTTCAATTTATCTGCGAGCGAAGCCAAAGCTAGAAGCGCGAGACCATCGCTTTGTGCGTTTCTACCCAGCTTGTGCGCTCGAGCAAAGCCTGAACGCACGGAGCTTCCGTGCTCGCACTTCCAGCTGAGGGGGGATCGGTGGCCGAGTGGTCTAGCGCACACCAGCTCGGAGCACGTGGAGTGAAAGCTCGCTCTGCAGAACCCAGGGATCCTGGGTTCGAGCCCCACCCCTGCCCGTTTCGATCTGGATGAGCATCGTACCGGCGTGCGGTCGTGTATCACTACTGCGTGGTGCACGTTAAAGACCCCAGGCTAGCGGCTGTATCGCACTGGCTAAATTTCTCATCTACAGCTGGGAGACTCGTCGCCCCTGTGAGGCAGACCAAGTTCTAGGCTGTATAAACACACACACAACCCAATTTTTTTCCTTCCAGCTTTACGTTCGCTCGCACATAAGGTGAAACGAAGTGTAGGAATCGTATGAATCGTAATGGTACGTCATTTTCTATCCAAGCATAGCGGGAAGCGACCGTCGTTCTTGCAGGAGACCCGACGCGCGTGCGCCGTTGTGCCTCTCCCCTGAGTGGCAAATTATTGTGAGAGAAAATTACTCGCCACATTTTTTTAATATAAAGTGCTGTAATTATTTCCATATCGTTCTGTCAATGCAAAAATGTTGCTAAATGTTTTTTTTTTTTTTAGTGCAAGCAAAAAGTCTGCAACCCACAGCGGTCGAAAAAAAAAATAATGTTAAAAATGTGCGGAGGACCGTGCTGAATACACGAAAAAGATTTACTGCTTCTTAATTTCATTTGGTGCACTGAGTTCTGCTGCAGTTGATTTTTATACTTTCAACTTCGACACATTTAATAACATCTCCCTGAGAGTGAAAAGGATTTTAGATTAATTGCTGCAATGCAATTTGTGGGTGTAGAAACAGCACAAGATATTAAATGTTTTAACAGAGCCTCGGTTCGTGTTGTGTGTGTTTGTAAATTCCTCCCCCCACCTTCACCCTCCCCCCTTTCCAGTTAAGTATATAGAAATCATGTTTATTAAGCAAGGTTTTTTTGTTTGTTTGTTTGTTTTTGTCAGGAAAGTTAATTTTTTTTAAAATTGCGTCGGCATTTTTTTTTTTTTTTTTAGCTTTCTATGTTTGTGTCGGCGAGGCCAGAGCGATCGCAATGCGGGAGCGGTTCTCTCGCGGTTGTTAAGAAACGTCTCGGGTTTCGGGAGTTTGCTCGGACCGAGACCAGGCGAGCCCGCGCTTGGAGATGCTTGTGGCTTTTAACCGAATGTGCCTGTATATAGAGGGTTTTGCCGCTTAGTGTAAAATTGTCGCTTTTTGCCCGATGCAATAATTTAGCGGTTGGCTCCAGCATAACTGAGAAAATTGCAGAGAACGACTCTACAAGGAATGTGGGTTTGGCGGTTAGGGCGCCAGGATGACAGCTCGCCGACCATTGGAGAACAGTGTACCACGTGTGAGTGGTGGAATTTGAAGAGATTGGTCGGTTCCTGAAACGAAAGGAGGCCCCTACGGGCCTACAAAAAGAGTGCGGAGAGGATTTTGGGGGACTCGGTCTTTGTATTTGATTGAGAGAAATTGGGGACGGGTGTCGAGACTTCAGACGAGGCAGGATGGTCTCCCATGTTGGGACTTGTAACCAGAGTGTAAATAAATGCACATAGTTCTCTACAAGCAGTGAGTCGACCCGTCACTCAGCGACGTTCGTGCCACCACGCTCCAGACCATCGGAGCGGAACCTGCCTCCCACACCACCGGGAGGACTAACAACTTTAATTAACTCCCCTACTCCCCGGTCCCGCGTGTCCCGCATTTCGCTAGCAGAAAGGTGGTTACCCCACGTGACAACGATGACGGCGCCTGCGCGGCTCGTCGGTGCACGCCGCACTATTGTCCTTACGCAGCGCGCCGCAGCACGCCACAGCACACCGCCTCGCATCTGCGCCTTCGCGTCCCCTGCAAAAACCGACCGTGGCTTCCCGCAGTGCTTGGCTCCAGAATGGCACCATTGCGGTACTCTGCTCCGCAAGCGGAGCATATACAGTTACTCTATATAAAAACACGGTAAAGACTTGAAACTAAACATTTGAGAGAAATCTCTCTGGTTGGGGAATACAATAATTAAAATACGGCAACCAACCAATTCCTAAACATGTAGGGGCCCTGCGTTTAAAACCGACTCGGTTCTTCGTCAGGGGCGACTGTGGCCGTTGAGGAGCGACGTTTTTCGATCTTCTTTTTCTTTTCTCAGGGATGTGGCGCATTTCTCGATCTTCTTCTTTCATGAATATGGCGAAGCCCGTTCACATACACTGTTGGTAAAGCACCAAGGCACCTATTTATGTTGCCTGGCGTCGTTTGAATATGCCAGGACTCGACGAAAACCCTATGTCGGTTGTTAGTCTCTGCGTCGATAATGCTGGTGTTGTCGAAGTCAATCCGGTGGTCTTTGACTTCGCAGTGCTCGGCGACTGCGCTGCGCTCGTGGTCGAGCTTGCGAACGTCGTTTTTGTGTTGGCGTATTCTTTCATTAAAATTCTTTGTCTCGCCGATGTAAGTGGCTGGACAATCTGCACAAGGGATCTTATAAACGACGCCCTGCGTTTTTTCTTTCGGAGGGCGATCTTTTGGACGGGGCATGAGTAATCCAAGCGTGGACATCGGCTTGTGGGCTACGCGGATTCCTTCTTTGGCTAGCACGCGTGCAAGCGCCTCGCTTGTTCCTCTGATGTAGGGTACGCAGATGCGTACCCTACAAAAAAGGTATGTGAATGCCACTCGAAGTATCTCCACGTTCAAGGCACACCTGGACTTTACGAAAGCCTGCCGGGACCACCACCTGGTTCCCCAAAGCCTTCGTCTTAAACGGCTCGTTCATACGCCGGAGGGACACAAGATCTTCGAGCAAGCGGAGCACCGTTTGGTCAAAGCCCGGATCCACCAGTGCCAGACCACCATAAAGAAAAAAGAAAAAAGAACTGGATCTGTATTTCATCCGCAGGCAACTAGAACACCGCATGCCTGCTATGCTCCCTCACTTACACTCTTTTGCTGAAAGCATTGCCTCCACCTCTGCAGAAAAGCAAAGAGTTTCTCAGAGTAAGAAATTCTCGAAGCTGATGGAGAGAGAAAATACTAAACACGAAACCGATACCACCAGGTTTGTCATAAACCTCTCGTCCAGGAATCTCTCTTCTTGCGAGACCAAGGTTTTAGCCAAAGGCCACGGATTTAACATGACTACCACGAGACCGCCTCTGCCGAAAATGGTCGCAGCCCTGGAGGACGGCATCGCGCACCTGAATCCTAGCGATCGTGAGCGGGTGCGACAGAAGGTGATCGGTATTTTATCAAACATCCCGCAGCATCAACGACACAATCTCTCAAGAGAAGAAGGAAGTGCGCTCCGGGCGCTTCACGATGATGAAAAGATTGTGCTTCTTCCAGCAGATAAGGGCAATTCGACCGTTGTCCTCGACCGGGATGTCTACGACCGGAAGATACACGACCTGCTTGACACCTCTGCTTATGAAAGACTAAAAAAGGATCCGACACCGCGAATCCAGGCAACGCTGAGCAAGATCCTAACTGAAATTTTCAAGAAACATCCAGACTCGAGGAGCCTCCACCTGCACCTCCTTTGTAGGAATGGATCTGCGCCTGGTTTTTACGGCCTTCCCAAGATCCACAAGCCTAGCCTTGCTCTCCGGCCCATTGTGGACTTTAGAACCTCACCACTTCGAGCCGTGTCGAACTATCTTCACCACACCCTCTCTCCTCTCGTCGGAAAAACGACGACTTATATCAGCAACTCCAGCGACTTCGTGGATCGCATCTCGAAATTGAAGGTGAGTGCTGAGGAAAGCCTAGTCTCTTTTGACGTCATCTCACTTTTCACAAGTGTGCCGGTTCCCCTGGCAGTTACAGCTCCCAGGAAGGCTCTCGAAAAAGACAAAGACCTGCACAACAGGACCGCCCTTAGTATGGAGGAACTGTGCCGCCTCCTTGAGTTCTGCCTCAGCAACACCTACTTTAGCGTCTGTGGGAATTCGCGTACCGCCGCCGATTCGCCTTTTCCCACGTGGTCCGTCAACAACCCGAGTCCAGCCTGGTTCTTTCACGGGAGCGGGATTCCGCTCCCAGTTTATTGGTACAATAAAACACAACACTACAAAACACTCAATCTAAACTACAAATACAAGCTACATTACACAATTATTTACAAATGCACGTTCAGGCTAAATCTAAACACAAAGGAGGCCCTTAGGCCTCGCGTCCCGCGATATCCTAGATCCGGTCGCCACCCACTTGCCTGCCAGTGCCTGCGTCTCGGTCGCGTCCGGAGTTCTTAGAGGCCTCTCGCCCCCTGCCCCACCGAGTATCTCTCTCGATGGGCGAGGAGGTTTCTCCTCGCCTGCCACGGGGGCGCCTGCAGCGCCCTCCAGTGGCTAGGAGAGAAAGCGGCGCGTCGGGAGCCGAATTCGAGATCCCGATCGACCCCGCGGCAACACGACCATGTGATCGCCTCGGAACCCTCAGTGTTTGTTTTTCTTGTTTTTGCTTTGAATGTTTTTTTTTTTTGTTTTTTTTTGTGTGCGGCGTCGCTGTTGGTGTTGGGGTACTGCTCCCTCGCTGGGCGCACGCCTTGGACTTTTCCCATCTTGTGCGTCATCGCCCCTGCGGCTGCTGCTTCGAGACGCAACTTGGTGTGCACCGAATGGTCCTCTCTGGGAGGGACGAAAGGAGGAGTCGCCGTTTGGACAAACACCAGCTTGGGCTGAACTCCTCCTCTTCTGGCAGCGTATTCCCCGGCAGAAACCATAGCTCGGGGAGCCTTGTGGGACGTCCGCGACGCCACGCAGGACGCCGGGGTGCAGTTCTCAGTGACACTGGACTTCCAGCCCCGCATCGTTCCGGGAGGGCGGTCGCAGCTGGGTCGCAACCACAGTCCCTCTCCGGTGCACCACTCTGTGGAGGGGGCCAGTCTTATGGTGGCCAGGCACACTGCTCAAGGACCCCGTTGCCCCGGAGGCCGCCGCCAAGCCGAAGTCGACACAGTCTACTGTGAGGTGTGTGGTGGCCGCGCACCCCAGGTCTCGGGCGAACTGATGGACCTCAGTGAGGACGACCCATGGGACCAGCGGTGTGTGTGTGCGTGTGGGGGGTCTCCAGGCCAAACCAAGCGACGGTGTTCCCAGCAGCCTAGCCGTACGTCGGAATTCCGGCGTACTTCGATTTTTAGGAGAGGGGAGTATGGCGCACCGTGAATTCACGAGGGCGCCCATCAAACCATTCGGCCAATCTTGGCCGCGACACGATCACATGGTCGTGTTGCCGCGGGGTCGATCGGGATCTCGAATTCGGCTCCCGACGCGCCCGCGGCAACACGACCATGTGATCGTGTCGCGGCCAAGATTGGCCGAATGGTTTGATGGGCGCCCTCGTGAATTCACGGTGCGCCATACGTCAAGGGAGAGTATTTTAAACAAGCCAGCGGAACCGCCATGGGCGCATCTGTCTCCGTTACCACGGCTAACCTGTGCATGGAAGCCATTGAGGAAGAGGCCCTGCAGTCATTCGCCACTGCGCCCAAAATATTTGTGCGGTATGTGGACGACTGCTTCTGCATCCTTCAAAGATCTGAAGTGGACAGATTCCTCTCACACCTCAACTCCATCGAACCGGCTATCCAATTTACAGCGGAACTTGAAAAAGACAATTCATTGCCTTTTTTGGACGTGCTCGTGAGAAGAGAAAAAGAAAATTTGAAGTTTTCAGTCTACAGGAAGCCCACGCACACTGGACGTTATCTTCAGTTTGATTCCTATCACCCAGCCTGCCACAAAGCATCGGTGGTTAGGACACTGCTGTCTAGGACGAAGGCTATATGCTCCTCTGAGGATGACAGAAGAAAGGAAAAAAAAAAAAAACCGTCCGTGCTGATTTGAAAAAGAACGGATACACGAGCACCTTCATCCAACGCGTTGCCCGTCGTCAAGCTCGAGGTCAAAGACAACAGCAACCACAAGCCTGTACGCAGCCACGCCCAACCTCACGCATCTGCGTACCCTACATCAGAGGAACAAGCGAGGCGCTTGCACGCGTGCTAGCCAAAGAAGGAATCCGCGTAGCCCACAAGCCGATGTCCACGCTTGGATTACTCATGCCCCGTCCAAAAGATCGCCCTCCGAAAGAAAAAACGCAGGGCGTCGTTTATAAGATCCCTTGTGCAGATTGTCCAGCCACTTACATCGGCGAGACAAAGAATTTTAATGAAAGAATACGCCAACACAAAAACGACGTTCGCAAGCTCGACCACAAGCGCAGCGCAGTCGCCGAGCACTGCGAAATCAAAGACCACCGGATTGACTTCGACAACACCAGCATTATCGACGCAGAGACTAACAACCGACATAGGCTTTTCGTCGAGCCCTGGCATATTCAAACGACGCCAGGCAACATAAATAGGTGCCTTGGTGCTTTACCAACAGTGTATGTGAACGGGCTTCGCCATATTCATGAAAGAAGAAGATCGAGAAATGCGCCACATCCCTGAGAAAAGAAAAAGAAGATCGAAAAACGTCGCTCCTCAACGGCCACAGTCGCCCCTGACGAAGAACCGAGTCGGTTCGAAACGTAGGGCCCCTACATGTTTAGGAATTGGTTGGTTGCCATATTTTAATTAAAACACGGTAAGTTTCTGAATTTGGCGGAAACTTGTTTTAACGCAGGCCATAGGGGATTTAAAAATGGCGGTGTCAACTTCTAGTCGCTGCGTTCGTAGTGACGATCTTGCCTCAAAATTTGGGCAAAAACAGAGGTATTGTGATGTCTACAGATTTGGAAGACGAGAAAATGAATATTTCATCGGACAGCGAGGGCGATGCAACTGAGTTATTGGATTTTAGCTCAGAGGGCTCCGATTTCGGTGAGGAGATCGTGTCGGCGTGTCGGCATTGGACTAGAACCAACGTAAAAAAAAAAAAAAACCTCCTGCCCCTCCAAGTTTTGCGTTCACTTTCCGTGCAAGTAGATGTGAACTGTCTGCGATAATTCAGTGAAGCCGAACTTTAGCCCCCTTTTTTTTGCAATGTGTTCAAAGACCTCATATATAATATTTTCTGGCATTTGTTTTTGGCCTTTATATTGCATATTACATTTAAGAGGCGCATTTAAAAAATCTGTATTTTCAAATCGTTTTTTTTTTGTTCAAAATTTTTGCGGTAGGCAGGGGGTTAATCTAAAGCCCCTCGATGTGTTTGGGCTTGTCTTGCAAGTAGCGTCAAATGCGCGAGTGCACGAGGCCCATGTCTCGAGCGGCCCTTGGAAGCAAATGGCGGCGCAGCACTGAAATGAGCGGGCCTTGGAAGCGAATGGCGGCGGAGCACCCGCTCGTGGCACGTGTCTCGCGCGCTTCCACAACAATGGTTGGCGGTACTTGTAAAAAACGCTTTTATCAAGGGGCTTTAGGTTAATCTGGTTTGGTTAAAGCTCCTTGTGACGGGAGTTTTAACAGAACTGAATAGCGCAGTGACATTTCCAGCTGTGGCTTTCTGTTACTGTGAAAACTAAATGACGCAGCGCTATTCGATTTGAATCCCCATTGGCACGCACGCTTTCTTGTCTTTCACATTACCTATAGAGGTGTGCCAAAACTGGTTCAGGGCTACGTTATTCATAGTCTTCACGGGACAAGGGTAAGCCACGACGTGCCAGTTCTTTTTCAGAGTTGAAGTTGTAGGGACGATTAATGCGCTGCTCGATTCGGAGCAGTATTCGCACACCCGTAGCCTTTTCCTGTATGCGTTATCGGTCGCCTTTTGATGCGAACTCGTGCGTCACTCGTCTCGTGAAATCTAGCTCAGTACTGCGCTATGCCGCCATGATGTTCCCAAGGGCTGCACGGTGCACGTGCCTCGTGCATCGACACAATTTTCGCTACTTTTGAAACATAAAGGGGCTTTAGTCTCGTTTACAGAGCCGAAGGAAGCGTAAAGGCCGGTTCACACGTACAGCGCAGCGCCTGCAGATCGGCGCAGGAAAACGGCGCTGATGCAACTCTTACTTGCACGTGACTTGTCGCCGATGTGGTTCCGCAGTGGTGCACGGGACACATCGCCGACGCGTGCTGTTCAGTGGTGAGGGGCGATACGGCGCCGATGCGCCGCTGCGAAAGCGATGGCGCGGCACGGCATCACGGCCGCGCCGTATGTTTGAACCGGCCTTCATACTCAGGTTCCGAGTAATGGCGCGTTCACACTGGAAGCGAATCCGCAAACGCGAATTCTCAAACGCAAAGCTGCTGGGATCGAGCGGTTCGGGTGCGTTTTAGGGGCGAAGCTCCTTATAGTAATTCACACGCGCGCGTGCCGGAGATTTCTCCCCGGCACGCGCGCATCACGAGATGAAAACGCGAGGCTTTTGCGCATCGGAAAGCCTGACGTTTTCGTCGTGGGATGCGCGTGCCGGAGAGAAATCCCCGGGAGTACTCCCTCATGTGAATACCCCTTTAGGGGCTAGCCATGTCCGTATGTCCGTCCGATGTCCGGCGTCGGGTGCTCGTGCTCATGAGCACGTGAGCACGTGCTCCCATGCTCGTGTAGGAAAAAAAAAAAAAAAAACCGCAGCTCCACGTGGTGAATGATGTTGATTGGGGCGAAGCTCTGGCGGTGCTTGTCTGCGTAGAGGGGGGATCGGTGGCCGAGTTGGCTGAAGCGCACACCCAGCTCGACGCGCGTGCATGGAGCAAAAGCTCGCGCTGCAGAACCCAGGGATCCTGGGTTCGAGCCCCACCCCTGCCCGTTTCGATCTGGATGAGCATCGTACCGGCGTGCGGTCGTGTATCACTACTGCGTGAGCACGTTAAAGACCCCAGGTTAGCAGTCGTACTGCATTGGCAAAATTGAATTGCTTATGTACAGTGTAAACTAGTGTCGCCCCTACTGGCAGACCAACCTTACGCTGTATAAATCACTAAAACGTCCAATTTTTCTTTGACTTTGTCTGCGTAGACGGTGAACCGCAGCATGCCGAGCCTTTCGTTCGTTTTCATCCGTGTCAGAAAAAGAATGTGTGGTATGGAACGTGGCTGTATACGTACTTGAGCATTTGACCGCAGCGTGACATGGATGAAAACGAACGAAAGGCTCGGCATGCTGCGGCTCAGCGTCTACGCAGACAAGCACCATCAGAGCTTCGCCCCAATCAACATCATTCACCACGTGGAGATGCGGTTTTTTTACCAACCGCTTCGGCACCGATTTCTCCCAACCGCTTTTGCAAACCGCTAAGCGGCAACCAATCGCAACGCGACGCTGACGTGACATCGGTGGCTTTCGGAACAATATGCCATCTGTCGCTGGTGAGGCGTCCGAGGCGCTGTAGTCCTAGCGTTACAGCAGACAAATCAACGAAGAAACATAATGTTCACGTCCGTCGCTTGAATCCGCCACGACAAGAATTGACTCGCAATTTTAAAGGGCTTCGCACCGGTGATTTGGTTCGGGTAAGAGTTTGTTTATTATTCCGGATGCCACAGCCCGAAGCTCGCTGCCTTGTTGTCTCTGCAGCTAGAACGTCGGAGCCCGCCCCATGGTCGACAAAAATGTCAGATTTTGTACTCACTAAAATAGTCGCGAGAACTATTGAAAGCTTTCGACACCGTGCATAACTACCACGAATGCCGATAGAGACGTCGTGGGCCTAATTGCGTAGCCAACGCACTACCGTGGAGCGGGCAGGGTACCTGCGTTAGCTCGACCTGTAATGTTTTCTTCTAACAAAAAAAAAAAAAAAATGAACATAGTCAAGAAATAAAGTACGTACCAGACGATGCAGAGGTAATTTATACGGCGTTTGTTTGAGCTTAATGTCAAGCAAACAGTAGACTCGATCGACGTGCGAGTGACGAGAGGAGAGTCCGCCACCAACGAAGCCACGACCGGCTAGCACCGAACACATTCCCCCGCACCCTGGTCCAGCCCACCACTCACAACTTCGAAAATGATAAGAGCGAACAACGAAGGGGGAAAACTGGCCCTCTAACCTAAAAACAAGGTCAGTACTTTGAAGCTCTTAGTGGAGTTTTATTTATTGGTCGACGTAAATTACAATCTGTAGTGTATGGTTGTTTCTTATTAATATCCTGAGTGTTAATGAGAGGTCGTGTTTTCCAATACCGATTCCGAGGTTGCATCAAGGATGTATTTTCTGCAATTATTGGCTTTCCCCCCCCCCCCCCTACCTTCCCCCCCCCCCCCCCCTCCGCCTTCCTCGCAAACTTTGTGCACTTAGTCTTTGAATGCGACGTCAGTGTACAATGTAGTCAGGGGCACCGAACCAGAAGACCACCACCCCCTTCCACCCCACCCCCCTTTCTTCGGCGGTTAATCGTGATATCACACACATTTCGATTGGCCGGCTGGAAAACCGCCATGATGTCACGTCAATTGCCACTCCGGCCGGCGCAGCTCGATCAAACACTTCAAGCGCGCTTCCGGGCTAAAACGGCAACCAAAAGTTACATTTAAAAAAAAAAGAGGGGGGGGGGGTTGTTTTTGCATTTTTCCGGGCGACGTTTTGCGGATTGGTTTGAAACGAAACCAACCCGCAAAACGTCTCCCGGAATAATCTGGGAAAGAGGAGTAACGTCAACGGTGACGTCAACGGTGGCGGTTTTCGGGTTCCGGATTCCGGGTGAAAGTTCAATATATTTATCTCAGCCGCACATGAACGAGGCCGGAGAACGGCGAATTTTCGCTGCAGCCAAACAAAGGGAGGCGGTTCATCCTCCTCTGCCATCCTCGCAAACCTTGAGCGGGGTGGGGTAAATAGACGGCGCCCTGACGGACCCTACTCCTCTCTTCAACCTTTCAATGTGCACGCGTCTGTGTTGCTGTTTTATGTCGTTTTCGCATAATTTTAAGATAAAAATGTATCTCTTGTAGCCTAAAACCAATACATACAGTTGAACTGAGCTACTTTGAGAACCACGAAGTAATTTTGAGCCTGAATTGCTGGCAATTTTCAGAACTCATTGGATGCATCTAATTACGTTTAATATTAATTCAGGCTAGGTTCTGATGCATTGTCTATGGCCGTACCCGACGACACTAGATTGCAGGAAAATAAACCATTGAAGAGAGTAGTTCATGAATGCATAGTCCACAACCCCAGTGTAGTAGGCATTACCGCTGGCCCGTTCCTCAGCAAAGAACTAATTATGGTTTCTCGAAACGTGAGCCTAATCGTTCCTGCGAAAAATATCGCACAGAAAGAAAAGATCAATGTCGTGTTAGTCTCTCCCAGAGGGCCTATTTAAAAGAAATTAATTACGTTCGGTGTAATTGGTTTATAAATTACTTGTGAAGATATTCATTTTTTTAATTTGTAAATTTAGAGGTACGGTTTTAATTAGAAACTTGCTGGGGTCATCCAAAACCCCTAAATTAACCTATCTTAGAAATATGGGAGGCATAGCATTTTACTGCTTCCAGAAACACACACACACACGCACACACACACGCAAATAATAACTTTAAAAAAGTTTCATTTGAACGCGCTTTTAGGTTTCCGTTTTCCATCTGAGCGCATGTCTCAAGGAAGGCCTGAAAACTCGTAGCGCAGGTGGAGAGTCACGCTAAGCAGGTTTCTACAGCCGTGAGTGTGGCATTGGATTGGAAAACCTTTATTGCTGGCTAGAGTTTGCGGGCATCTTTTAGCTCCGATTCCCTCCAACCCTGTCTCCGGATGAATATGACACTGCAATACTTCGCTCTCGGCAAAAGGGTTTAATCACTCACTCATTGCCTTGGGGGGGGTTTCGGGATCGGGGGACGGTCATCAGCGAGGCCGGGGGAAAGTCCGCTGCCACTGCAGCTTCTCCGAGTTCCAGCGGTGGTCGTCCACACCGCGGCATGGGGACGTCGTCGTCCAGGGTCGCCGTCCGGTCCGTTTGTCGAGTCCGCCACTCGACGTCTTGCCCGCACTTTCCCCGCGCCTGTGTCCGTCTCCCGCCAAATCCCGCGCCAGCGTCCTCGTCTCCTTGCCACCGCTGCACCATTCTTCGTGTCCCGCCGTTCGAGAGCGCTGCCGTCCAAGAGAGGCCTTCTTTTGTCCGGCTTCCCCTTTTCAAGCCTTGGGTCCTTTCTTCTGGGAAGCGAGTCCCGTGACGTCAGAAGCTTAGAGGAGTGGTCCAGCCGGACCTTGTGCTGCGCGAGGCCATGGCCGGTCCCCCGAGGCATGACGCATGTCGGAGGCATCGAGTGCGAGTCGCCGGAAATTGGGGTCCGGAGGTTCGGCGCGGGGGAGGGCAGCCAGATCTCCACAAGCTACACGTGGGTATGCTGATCTTGCTAGGTGGCCGTCAATGGAGACTGGCGACGACCTCTAGGGCTCTAGTCACGGCCTGGACTTGGGTTTCCAGGTCGGAACTGAGCAGCAAGTTCTCCCACGAGCCTCTGGAGCGATAATGGTGGGGGATCTGTCGGACAGTCCCAGAAGATGTGGTCTACGGTAGCTTTGCCACAGCATTTGCTGCACTCCGGTTTAAATCTATCTGGGTGTGCATGGCTTAAGACCGCGGGGTTATGGAGAGTTTTAGTTTGGAGTTGTCTCCATAGTAGCTCCTGTTCTTTGGTTAAGTTCTTATGCGGAGGTGGGAAAGTTAGCCTTTCGAGCCTGTAGTGTTGAGTGATCTCGTGGTATGTGTTAAGGCCGTCTCTCGTCAATCCGACGTCCAAGTTATCATCCTTAGCTCGGCCGATAGATCCTCGAGCTTTATCGTGGGCTGCCTCGTTCCCCGGGTTTGACGAGTGAGCCGGCACCCGGACCAATTCCGCGTCTTGCCTGTCTTTCGGGTAATTCTTGAGAGTTCCCAAGGAAATAGGAGATTGCGGCCCTTGGTGAAATTGCCAATGGCCGCTTTTGAATCACTGACAATCACCTCGCTTGCGGGTTTGTTAGCGCCAAGGCGATTGCCGCTTCTTCGGCTATTTCGGGAGAGTTTGTAGGTACATTCGCGTTAGCTACGACTTGGCCCTCCTCGGTCACCGCGGCGAACGCGTACGCGCCTTTTTGGGGTTTGCGTAAGCGGCCGCGTCCATGTAGACGACGTCTGTTCGGCCTTCGAGTTTCTCAGCTAGGGCTTGCGCCCGAGCCCTGCGTCTGCCCTGGTGGTGGACTGGGTGCATGTTTTTCGGTAATGGCTTTACTGTGATTGTCTTTCTGACGTTGGACGGATTTTGCGGGTGCCCGCGTTGAGTGGTGCCGCGTTTATTCCCAGTCTTCTCAGGACCGCTCTACCCGCATTGGTGAGAGCGAGCCTGAGCTCTTGCATTCTCCGATGGGCCTCAGTCAGCTCGTCTAGCGTGTTATGTAGGTCTAGTTGCAGTAGCTTGTCGGTGGAGGTATTGATGGGTAGACCTAGGGCTGCCTTGTAGGTTTGCCTAATTGAGTCCTTCCATTTTGTGTTTGTCGGCGTTGTATAATTGTAGATAGGGGAGGGCGTATGTCATTCTACTGATGACAAGGGACTGCACCAATCGGCATATATCGTTTTCCTTAACGCCTCTTCTCCTGTTCGCTATGCGTCGGATCAGTCTAAGGGTCTGGTGGACTGAGAGGTTTAGCTTTTCGATGACTTGGGTATTATTTCGGTTCTCTTGAATGATCATTCCAAGGATGCGGATGGAGTTGACTGGTTTAATGACTTTGCCTTGCACGTGTACGTTTATGTTGGCTGGCGAAGGCTGGATTTTTGTCCATTTGGAATGTCTCTTTTAATTAGGAGCTCCGATTTGGGGTGAGAACATTCTAGCCCTACCGCTTTGACGTTGGCTTCTATGGTATCGACTGCCCTTTGTAGGGTCTCTTCTATCTCCCCATCATTTCCTGTAGTAATCCAGAGGGGGATATCGTCTGCATATAAAGTGTGTCTGCGATTTGGGATATGGCCTCGATTGAGTTGCATCCGTAATTCTACGGATGTAAGATTAAATAGAAACGGCGAGAGTACCAAGCCCTGCGGGGTTCCCTGACACCCCTTGCGAAAGGTATCCGAGATCGTCCCGCCGATCGATATTTCTGCCGTCCTCTTGTCCAGAAACGATCTTACGTAGTTGAAGTTTCGGGATCCTGGATTTAACCTTGAGAGGTTAGTGAGAATGGCCTCATGTGACACGTTTTCAAAGACCTTGTTTAAGTCCAATCCGAGGATGACCCTCGTGTTCGAGCTTTTGGTGATCACTTCTTCGATAAGTTGGAGCATGACGTCCTGCGTGGATAGGTGGGCTCTAAATCCCAGCGTGGAGGGGGCAGGAGGTTGTTATCCTCCTCATATCCTTGGAGTCTGTTTAGAACCACGTGCTGCATGAGCTTCCCTAGGCAAGATGTAAGGGAGATAGGTTTTCGGTTATTAGCTTCTTGCCTGGTTTAGGTATGAAGATGATTCTGGCGTATTTCCATTCTTGAGGGATTTCACCATCGTGCCAGTACTTGTTGATTAGGCCAGTTAGGTCCATCACTGACGTAAGCTCTAGATTTCTCAACATCTGGTTTGTGACGCCGTCGGGTCCCGCGGCTGATGTTGTTTTAAGTTGGCTCATGGCTTGCCATACTTCCGCTGTGCTAAATTCCTAGTCTAATTCTGGGTTTGGTTCACCCTCGTACCAGGGAAGTGGGTCGGTGGATTGCGTGGTGTTTAGGTATCTATCCTTGAGTTCTTTGATTAAGTCTTCTGTCTTGCCTTCATGCTGGTGTACTATTTCAGCGAGTCTATTGCGCTGAGCCGTTTTGGACTGTGTGGGGTCGAGGAAGTGTCGTAGAAGAAGCCACGTATTTTTTTTTACCCAGATGCCCGTTCAAGCTGTCGCATACCTGTTCCCACTGCTGTCTTTCAAGCTCGAACGCGTACGCTTCAATTTTCCTTTCTAGCTGTGTTACCCTCTTTCTGAGGTGCGATTGTTCTTTTGCTTTTTCCACCTTAGTTGTAAGCTCAGGTGGGCTTCCCATATGTGTTTCAATTTAGGGTCGGTCGTGTGTTGCGAGGTTATCGCCTCTGTTTCTTCTGTGGTGGCTTTTACGTCTTCTTTCAGGGCGCGGGTCCACTCGTTCAGGTTGCCAATTTCCTTTAGAGTGGTTTCGTCCCTAATTTTACGGAAATTGTCCCAATCCGTTAGTCTGGTTTTTAACGGAGGATGTTTAAACGCGGCCGTCTGGAAGGTCGTTTTCGCTATATAGTGGTCACTTTCCAACGTGAGGCCCGTATTTGTCAATCTGGCGGAGGTAATGTTTTTACTCAGGGCAAGATCAGGGGCCGTGTCCGCGCTGACGCTATTGCCGATCCTGGTAGGCTCTTGGACGTCGTTAAGGATCGTCATACTCTCGTCGTGTATAGATTGCCATAGCGCCGTTCCTTTGATATGCGCTTTCCGGTATCCCTAGGCAGCGTGGTGTGCTTTAAGATCGCCTACCACTACGAGTTGAGATTTCCCTGCAAGTTTTACGGCCTAGTACGGGTAATGTCGGAGGTTGCTTTTGTTCTGTCCTTGGGGGAACTGCAGACGTTAAGAATGTAGACGTTTCCATCTCCCTTCTTACGCGGCGGGATTTCCAGTAGCGTGTGTTGGACCTTTGTGTCCTCGATTTCGTGTTGTATGGCCGCGATGTTGGGTTGAACGAAAGTCGCGGTGACCGGGATTGGTTTTTTCGGGTCTGTGTTCAAGGCAATGAAAGGCGTGTAACCCGTTAATTTGATCGAGTTACTGGCTTCTTGTAATGCTATGACATCCGGTTTTTCGGATAGTTGCTAAATATGGAGCTGTAGGTTGCCGCGTTTGTTTTTGTATCCCCTGCAGTTCCGCTGCCAGATCTTAATCTCCTGAGGTCGCAGACCCATATTGAATTGTTTGAGGAAGGTTACATGGTAGTTGCTGCACAAACATTTGCACGGTCGCTTCTAAGGCCGCGAGGCGGTCGAGTGCCGTGAGGCATTGTAATATTTGTTGGAGGGTCTCTCCAACTAGTGTGAGATTGTCTTTGGTTTCTTGGTCGTCTTTTTTCAAGTTGATTGAACCTTTAGTTTTTGCGTATAGGTGCCTGAGAGGTGACCGTGGTTTTTGGTTTGGGCTGCGGCTCACTGTCTGGGGATGCCTCGGCTACTCTCTTAGCGTTAGCGTCTAGGTCTGTCGAGGCCTGTCTCTTTAGCGTTCCGCGGTTAGCGTCCGCATCCATCGCATCGTTGATTGCGATTTGGGTAGGAGTAGGTGGAGCAGATCTCGCGGCTGCCGATGTGTTGAGGGGGGAGAATCGGGACCTGTTTTGACGAGCTTTTCAAGCTCATCTAGTCGCCTACGGAGTGCAGCATTTTCCTCTCTCAGCTTTCTAGTTTGCTCCAGAAACCCGCGCTTCCCAGCGTTCGCTTGGGAAACCCTGGATGCCCAGTTCACCTGTTTGTCGGCGTTCTGGGTGGTGCTGTTGCCTCTCGAGGAGGGAGGTTTCTTGCGCTCGTTGCTCTTGCTGCTCGAGCTGTTTCTTCCGCGGTCGTCCATTGGTAGGTAGGAAATAGACCTGTTCCTCGACTGACTTTCGCTGCGGCGTCGGCGCGACGACGGTGTTCTGGATCTTAAGCGCCGCCGGGGTTGTCGTCGTCTTCCGACGAGAGCAGGGAGTACCGATCTTTAGTCGGAGGCCCCTTGGCCTGGACGCGAAACGGTGCTTGCAGTTTCGGCTACCCGTAACGTGCGGACGTTCGCAGATGATGCACTTGGCCTCGCAGCTGGGGGGCTCACCCTCCTCCGGTGGCGGGTGCTCCTCTCCGCAGCGATGGCAGCGTTGGCTTTTCGGTCGGTAGCACACGTCGGCTCCACACATCGGCTCGGTGTCCGACCCTGCGACAGTTGAGACATGTTTCGACCTGTTCCTTAAACGGATGGCAGGTGAAGAGGGCTGCTCGGAAAATCGTTTCTTTCGGCGGTTTGGTGCCCTCGAAAGTGATGCCGGCCGCTCTGAAGTGTCCCATGCGGCGTGCGTTGACGATGGGGAGTTCTGGATTTTCCGTGATGCAGTAATGGAGAATTTCGTCGGGAGTCTCGTTGCAGAGGGCTCCGGAAATCACCACTCTTACGGGCTGTTCGGGCGTGGGAAAGTACGTCGTGACTAGGTACTCTTGGTTGTTCATTGCGAACCCTGGCAGGCTCCAATAGGCATCTGCTCGTTCTTTCACGGCAGTGCTGATCGTGAAAGTGTTGTTGTAGGGGTTGATCCACAACTTTCCCTTCGCAAAGGTTTCTTGAGGCGGGAGGTTGAGCTGGTCGCAGATCGCCTTGAGTAACTGTCCCGGGGTAGTCATGCGGAGGTTTAGTTTACTCGGCCTGACTACGACCTTGCGGTCGTCTTCCGGTAGGCGTGGGAGGGGTGGTCTTCTGCGTCTGGTTGACGGTTTGTTGTGATTGGTGACAAGTGAGGACTTGCCTGTCTGTTGGGCGGGCCCGGGGGTGGTCGATCCGGCCTCCGGCTGCGTTAGGCAGAGCCGTTCTTCTTTTTTCCGGATCCGGGTTTGGCGTGCTCTTTCATATTTCCCGCTGATGGTACTCCATCTCTCTTCGGAGAGGACGGGAGTGATCGTCTCGCCTTTCACGGCGTATTGCATCCTGGCAGCAGCTCTGGTAGCCCGCCGGCACGGCGGCGGTCCTCAGGCAAAATTACGACCTCCGACGCCGGGATGGAGTGGCTGCTTCGGAGTTTTCAGGCTCTATGGCGAGGCAGAATCGAGGGCCAGGGCGTGCCTCGCGCCAGGCTAGGTGGTGGGCCTGCCGCGCCGAGCGCCGGCTCGATGTTTATGTTAGGATCACGTTCTCGTGCGGAGCTCGGGGAAGTCGACTGCTCTCGTCGGAGGTTGAAACGTGAGTGTGGCAGAAAATTTCTGGGGTGTCGAGAGTCGCAAAATAGCGGCGGCCGGGAAGCTCTTTTTCGAAAAGGTATCTTGAACTCCTAAGTATACAAAATGGCGACCCTATTGCTTACGTAGTCGTCGCGCACGCGTATATAAGAATCGTACAAACACCGAAGCTACGGGCCACCTAATCAGAGCACCGCCGGCACTGTCAACCCCAGCTGGCTCTGCCGTTTTTCCGCGTGCTGGACTATAGCAACCGTGACGTCACGGAGCGGGCGAGCCGGCTTCGATTTCGAGAAGTTCTTGGTCGGGCTCGGGTCCAAATTGCTGATCCGACGCCTTCCTACAGCGTTGCGTAGAGGTTGTTCACGGACCTTAATTACTCTAGCTGGTGTTGGCATGGCTGAGGACGCGGCCGGGGAGGGCTGTTGATTGATAAAGCCATGACTTCCGGGCGGCAAATGCTGCTGCGATGGTTACTTGAGTTCATGATCAGAGTATTTGGCACGCGCGGAAAGCGTATGCGTAGTTAAAGCAGGGCTAGACTTAATTGACCGTTACTGAGCGCAGGCTTTAGGGCACACTGCGTCTTAATTATTGCACGGAGGAGTTCGTCCTGTAATCGAGTCACTTAAAATGAAAAATTGTTAATTGTGGATGCGAGGAGTTCGTTAAAAAGTCAGCCCTACTAATGTGCTGAGTGCAGATGCTCTCATTAATCTTGCTTGTTCCTTCCTCACGCCGTTTTCTTTTTTTTTTTTTTTTTTTTTTGTTTGGGTGTGTGTGGTGTATAATTTTTTTTTAGTGCTGAAGAAATTTGGAGCGCGGCGAGCTCTGGTAACTCTGATCTGCCACCTCGGTGTCGCACAGTGGAATGGCCGAAAAAAAGAAAAGAGAAAGAGAAAGAGAGGAGCAATATAAAATGTAAAGTTAGTCTGAAATCTGTTCCGATCAGAAGAATTTCAGTCATCATATTTACTACTTCATAACCGCTCTATTTTTACTCGTCTTGAACGGTCTCTTTCACTATATAAAAAATCTCTTTGACCTTGACGTGTACAAAGCGTTTGACAACGTGCTACGCGAGCCACTTCTGAACAACCTTGCCAGGACAAACTGCGCAACTAATATGTATAACTACGTTAGAAGCTTCCTCCAATCAGGCACCACTAGCTTCCGAATCCCAATCACCCCCCCCCCCCCCAATACCCATCCCTTCCCTCTCACTTAAAACACCCCCCAAGGCTCTATCCTTGAGGGTTGCCTTGAGGCGACTGCCGATATCATCGACACATACACCCGCACCCCCAATCGGCCTCTCTCACTCCCTTACCAAGTCGGAACTCGTGTTCGTCTTCAAAGTATGTCGTCAGCTCACCGACCTCGTCAAAGCTTGTCAAAGCGTCAAAGTAAATATCCTTGGTCATATCGTTTAGTTCAATGTCAAAGTTAACCACACTGTCAACTAGTTGGTTCACCAAACACCTCATCTGGTCCACATCCTTCGCCGTACCACGAACGAGCACCACGAATAGAAGGGGCAAGAACCATTCCGCGCCATTCATGGCGTCATCCTCTCGCGCATCCCCCACACGCACTGAAAACCGAACGTTGGACCGTGTCTACGCAAGGCATATCGCCGTGCGCTAGAGGTCCCAGCCTACGGACCCTCTCACATTATCGGGGCTAATGGGATGTTCAATACCCTTGATGAGCGCATTCTTATACGTCTCTCGTCCCAAATCTAGCGCCTCCAGAGCAGTGCACAAGGACGCTTCATCTTCAATAGCATCTCTTCCGACTGCTCCCCTCTCTCTCACTTTCCTCCTTACCCTCCTTCATGGGAACACCACCCGCACATCTCTACCATCCCCCCCCCCCCCCCCCAATCGCAGAACTCGCCCCCTCTGATCACGACGCAATCATTATCACTGACTCCCAAGGCAAGGTCGTAGCCTGGGGGATGGACTTATGGGGCTTGAGCCCCCCCCCCCCCCCCCTTCTCTCCACTTATGGTCAAGAGGTCCAACGAGTCAAAAGGTCCAACGAGTCAAGAGGTCCAATAGCCACGTGACAGCCGAGTCAAGAGGTCCAACAAGTCAAAAGGTCCAATTTGAGTCAAGAGGTCCAACGCGTCAAGAGGTCCAACGAGTCAAAAGGTCCAATTTGTGTCAAGAGGTCCAACGTGTCAAGAGGTCCAACGCGTCAAAAGGTCCATCGAGGCAAGAGGTCCAACGCGTCAAGAGGTCCAACGCGTCAAGAGGTCCATCGAGCCTTATTTTTATCTCCTCTGTTTATAATTATATTGCTATTAATGACTGCTTGTGACGGTTACTGACTGTTTGACCTATTTGAATTATTTTAGACAATACAAGTACCACATAGCCATTGAAGACAAGTAGAGAGATACTATTTGCCACTGTGTATATGCATTTGAGTGTTAAATAATGGATAGTGCCTGGCGACATATTTTGGACTTGTAGAACTTAATATCTGTGTTCCAGTCTCTCTGTTCTAGGACTCATTTATGTCATTTCTACGGAAGTGTCTCTCAAATTCCCGAGATATAAAATACAAACGTACCTCAGCCTCTCGCGTTTAGCCTTACCTTTCATGTATCTCAGTATTTGTAATCGCAAATACTTCCTTGGGTAACTTTGTCCAGTCGCAGGTTCTCGTATGTTCTATTAAAAATATGATGCACTACTATTTTATGCTTTAGTTTTTATTCACTGAGTTCACCGAATCACTACCGAGGTAAAGAACACTACATGGGAAGAAGCTCAAATATAATTGGAGGGCGTCTTTAAACGAGGCCAAATTATGCCCTTTGGCGTCCAATAGATTGTTGCAAATGAATGCGAGCATTGTCTCCTTGAAACGTTATGACCGGTGCAAGCTATAGCGGCTAAATTTGGGCCATTGGCTTACTCAAAAGCACGGAGCAGCCACAAATACTTATGCTAGCGATATGTAACTGCTTTACTGCTCTTTGTTTTTGAGAATGCTGTGAAATAAACCATGAAACTGAACGTTTCATGATTAAGCATTCTTGACACGAATTACCGAACACTTGTCTGTCGATATCATTTATTTTTAGTTGAAATTACGCGATGTGTTAGTCGGTTGGAATTGTAAGATGGTGGGTTACTTGCTCAATCTTTTTTAGAAAATTGGGTCATAGAGATTGAAGTCGATTAAAGAACTGTTCGTGTCGGAAAGCAGGTCGATCTCTGAAGCCGATATATCTCTAGTGTGTTCAGTGCTAGGCCATGGCGAATGGAAAAATGACTAACTTTACATGCCATGCTCCGCCAGGGCAAACTGTCTCTTCAAGTTCTTCGAAGACCAAACACTTCAAAATATCAAGGAAGCTATTTTGACGAGACGAACAAATTTAAACAATTATTACAACTTTTGAAAATGATGTCGCAGAAATTAAAAAAAAAAAGAAAGAACTTTGTTCAGTTATCCTGACGTCAAACGCCGTAATAGTGTTTTAGTGTGATGGTAGACGTCGAAATAGCAAATAACTATGGACATATCTTTCGTATGTGACGAAAGATGTGTTCAAAATAGTTTTACAATTATTTCGAACCCGGATGTCGAAGTAGCCACTTAATCAAAAAAAAAAGAAAGGCATCTCAAATCGGGAAATGTTAAGACCTTTCCGGTTACGTGTTCGATATTCGCCAGGGAGAGCAACACGGGAGATGCAGATTTACGACTTTGTGGTCAGGGGTAGAAGAGAGAAGGCACACAGGTCCACAAAGAACGAATGTTGCTATAAGCTTGACAGTTTATAACAACAATGATTTCCGGTGTTTACAAATCCAGTGCCCAGCATGCGATCCCCACAGCCCAGCGCGCGTATCATGTCGCTTCAGAAACCAAGCAAACCACGGGTCATACGCACGAACACTGATTACATCACCGGCCAGAAACGATGTATCAAAGAAGTGTTCGTGAGATCCCCCCTGCCATGTGGAAGTCTTCACAGCTCAAGGTTTTGCTCTTTTTTCGACATTTTTCTTCTCCGCCTTTATTGTTAGCATCTCTGTTGTCTGCTTTTTTAATGCGCGAGCATTACCTGGCTCAGTCAGCGAAAAAGCCGTCGGCAAAATCCGTCGGCAAAATACGTGACTTGTCCAACACAATCCAACATAATAATAAAAAAAGAACTCCTAGTTACGTGATATCTTTGGTCACGTGATCTCTCTTGCCACGTGACCAAACAAAAAAAACTTCTGGTCACGTGACCTCCCTGGTTACGTGAGCACGAAACCATCCCCTGCCTGGTTTCGAACCCAGGCCCTCTTGATCGCGCAACTAGCGCGCTATCCGTTGCGGAAGCACAACTCGGGAAAAGGTAGTGCTCGCGCATTCTCACATCGTAAGAGAAACCTTAGGTGCCCTCATTGTTGTGTTTCATTTTTTTTTTGCCTGTACTTATTTCACACCCCTTGCCTGTACATATTTCACACCGAGAGATGCAACGAGTCAAGCTATCCGATATTGGACCTCTTGACGCGTTGGACCTTGACACATCGAGGCACGAGTCAAGAGATCCAATATGGGTCAAGAGGTCCAACGCGTCAAGAGGTCCAACGAGTCAAGAGATCCACGGCGAGTCAAGAGGTCCAACGCGTCAGGAGGTCCAACGCGTCAAGAGGTCCAATATTGGACCTCTTGACTCGTTGGACCTCTTGACGCGTTGGACCTCTTGACTCGGAATCCCTTCTCTCCCCCGAAATCCAGCCGACCCTATAATATATACATGCATTTGGACCCCCTTCTCCCTCTCCGCGCTTATGGTCAAGAGCTTATGGTCAACGAGTCAACAGGTCCAATAGCCACGTGACAGCCGAGTCAAGAGGTCCAACGAGTCAAAAGGCCCAATTCGAGTCAAGAGGTCCAACGCGTCAAGAGGTCCAACGAGTCAAAAGGTCCACTTTGTGTCAAGAGGTCCATTGTGTCAAGAGGTCCAACGAGTCAAGAGGTCCAACACGTCAAGAGGTCCATCGAGCCTTATTTTTTTTGTTCTCTGTTTATAATTATATTCCTATTAATGGGGGAGGGGTGCTTACGACGGTTACTGACTGTTTGGCCTATTTGAATGATACTATTTCCTACAATATATATGTATTTGAGTGTTAAATAATGGATATTGCCTGTCGACATATTTTGGACGGCACCTTGACAGAACAGCACAGGACAAAACAGTACGCGACAAAGCAGCACGGTCAAAACAGCACGCTTCAAAACAGCACAGCGTCAAAACAGCATGGCGACGAAACAGCACGCGTCAAATAGCACGCGATAAAACAGCACACCATCAAAACGGCACAGCGACAGAAAAGCACATGCCAAAACAGCACGACTTCAAGACAGCACAGCGTCAAAACAGCACAGCGACAAAACAGCACAGCGACAAAACAGCACAGGGTACAAAGGGCACAGCGACAGAAGAGAAAGGCGTCAAAATAGCACCGCGACAAAACAGCACGAAGTCAAAACAAGACAGTGACAATATAGCTAAAGTTTGGCTTTTTCGGTTTTTATTATTTTGAAATTCGACGTACTTTTTTCGGTTTTTATTCCAAACAGAAGTTTTCGGTTTAGTGGAGTGAATATTTGTAGACTCATAAACTTCACAGTTCTTCTCGGTTTATTGACGAAAACCAGTATACTGACGAAAATTCAATAGTTAAAAGCGTTTGCTTAAAATGTATAGTGAGTAAAACAGGTACTGGTTTTCTTATTTGTTGCTATCTGTGGCATCCGACGGGACCTGTTCTGCAAGACGCACCGGGACCCTATTGTGATCTGACATTATCGTCGTGTGCTCGTATTTGTACACAGGACGAATATGACATTCACTACCACTTCGGTCCGAGAGGCAAATATCAAAATCCAGAAATTCTCAAGCATCGTACTCAGTGTGTTTTTTCCCCATTTTCATGACTCCGAGAGGTGGTGAATTCGTGCCGACCACAGAAACGACAATAAAACAATCGTGTGTATGCCCTCCTCTAATAGACGGAAGTTAGGGCTGTTAAAAAATGGGTGGCATTTACGGACGCTCTTGATCTTTATTGTTCAGTTCATGATTAAACTCTCTTCTTTGAACAAAAAATTGGGCACACAAATCCCGATCTGTGAAAAACCCAGATTTCGTCCTGAAGACCATTGCGCCCCCGGAGCTTTTGTTGAAAGTTGAACTGATCTCGGAGACAAGATGAAAACTGCGAAAGGAAGTGGTCATACGGCCAGTAATGTGTCAAATCCCCCCCTCCCCCCCCCCCCTTTCCCAACACCCACCCACCCCTCCAAACGCTTTTGAAAATACTGACCTTTTTCCGTTTAAACTGAATTTGGATAAATGAATTCGGCGTAGATTTGCCTCTACCGATTTTATTTGGTTTAAGCCGAAAACGATGAACACTAAATTTAGCGTATGGAGTTAAAAAATGCATGTCTCAAAGTAGTCACTGTAAAGGAGTGGAGGGTTTGGGTCAATTCGTCGAAAGTCAACTCGTCGACGGCCAGTATGTCGAATAGGCCAATTAGTAATAGGGCAATTCGTCGAAGGACAGCTTGTTGAAGAGGCACACTGGTCGCCGCTTTTTCAAAGCTAAAATATATAATTTTTGTCCTGAAAAGTTAAAGCAAATACTGCCCTATATTTAGTAATCCGTAAAATCGCCGCACGATAATTGACTTTTAGTGCGCTCTTTCTTGTCGAAGAGAACCACTTGTCACCACTTTCATTAGAGTCAAATTAGATGCCATATTGCAGTTAGAGTTACGGAGTTTGGTAAGCACTGAAAATAGGCAATAAATTCCTTTATAACCTAGCGACAGTAAATGAAAGGGTCAAAGAGGTTCGAAGTTATTCGCGGAGAGAGAGGTGAAGAGTGCGCTCGAAGTTGCTACATGTGTGCTGTTTTGTCGCTACGCTGTTTTGCCGCCGTGCTGTTTTAACACGTGCTCTTCTGTCGCTGTGCCGTTTTGACGATGTGCTGTTTTGACGTGTGCTGTTTTCTCGCGTGCTGTTTTGTCATGTGCTGTTCTGTCGCGTTCCCATTTTGGACTTGTAGAACTTAGTAGCTGCGTTACAGTCTCTGTGTTTTATGACACACTTATGCCATTTCTACCAGAAGTGTCTCTCGAATTCCCTGGAAAAAATACAAATATACTTCAGCCCCATCTCAGGTTTAGCCTTCCCTTTCATGTACTCAACGGTGTTCTCGGATATTGTATTAAAATATAATGTTATACTACTTTATGCTTTAGTTTTTATTCACTGAATTCACCGTATCACTAAAGAGGTAAATAACACAACATGGGAAGAAGCTCAGATGTCATTGGAGGGCATCTTTAAACAAGCCCAAATTTCGCCACTTGGCGTCAAATAGAATGTTGCAAATGAATGTGAGCATTGTCCCCTTGAAACGTTATGACCGGTGCAAGCTAGCGGGTCAATTTGGGCTGTTGGCTTACTTAAAAGCAGGGAGCAGCCACAAATACGTATGCTAGCGATGTGTAACTCCTTTGCTACTCTTTATTTTTGCGAATGCTGTAAAATAAACCAAGAAACGGAACGTTTCATGATTAAGCACTCTTGACACGAATTACCGAACACTTGTCTGTCGATATCATTTATTTTAAGTTGAAATTACGCGATGTGTTAGTCGGGTGGAATTGTAAGATGGCGGGTTAGTTGCTCAAACATTTTTAGAAAATTGAATTATAGAGATTAAAGTCGATTAAAGAACCGTTCGTGTCAGAAAGCGCGTCGATCTCTGAAGCCGATAGATCTCTACTGTGTCCAGTGCTAGCTCATGGCGAATGGAAAGAAATGACTAACTTTACACGCCATGCTGCGCCAGGCCAAACTGTCTCCTCAAGCTCTTCGAAGACCAAGGATTTCAAAATATCAAGGAAATTATTTTGACGGGACGTGAACAAATTAAAACAATTACTACAACTTTTAAAAATGACGTCATGAAAATTTAAAAAAAAATCTATTTTCAGTGATATTGACGTCGAACGCTTGAATAGTTTTTTTTTTAATGATATTAGACGTCGAAATAGCAAAGAACTATGGACATACTTTTTGTATGTGACGAAAGATGTGTCCAAAGTAGCTTTACAATTATTTTGAACAGGGAGGTCGAAGTAGTCACTACCTAAACAAAAAAGGCATCTCAAATCATAGAATGTTAAGACCTTTCCGGAGACGTGTTTGACATTCGCGGGCCATAGCAACACGGGAGATACAGATTTACGACTTTGAGGTCAGGGGTAGAAAAGCAAAGGCACACATCCCTGCAGGGCTGCAGGTCCCCAACAAACCATAGGTGACAGTTTATAACAACAATGATTTCCGGCGTTTACAAATCCAGAGCCCAGCGCGCGCGTATCTGTCGCTTCAGAAACCAAGCAAATCACGGGTCATACACACGAAGAGTGATTACATCACCGACCAGAAACGATGTATCAAAGCCGAGTTCGTGAGATCCTCTCTGCCGTGTGGAAGCCTTCATAGCTCTTTTTCTGAGATTTTTCTTCTCCACCTTGTTTTGTTAGCATCTCCGTTGTCTGCTTTTTTTAATGCGTGATCATTACCTGGGGGCTCAGTCAGCGAAAAAGCCGTGGGCGATATCCGTCGTCAAAATCCGTGACTTGTCTCAACGCAATCCAACACAATAAAAAATATAACTGGTCACGTGACCAGACCTAAAAAGAATTAAAAATATCTGTGGTAACGTGACCTCACTGGTCACATAACCAAACCGAAAAACAAATTTAAAAAAAAATTCTGGTCACGTAACTTTTCTTGTTACGAGAGCACGAAACCATCCTCTCCCTGATTTCGATCAAACCCAGGCCCTCTTGATGTTGAAACCAGCGCGCTATTCGAGGGATCGGTTGCCGAGTGGGCTAGCGCACACCAGCTCGGAGCACAAAGAGCGAAAGCTCGCGCTGCAGAACCCAGGGATCCCGTGTTCAATACCCGCCCCTCCTCGTTTCGATCTGGACGAGCATCGTACCGGCGTGTGGTCGTGTATCGTTACTGCGTGGTGCACGTTAAAGACCCCAGGCTAGCGGTTGTACTGCAGTGGCTAAATGGCTCATCGACAGCGAGTGACTCGTCGCAACTTTGAAATGGCTGACCAACTACACGCTGTATAAATATCTACACAACCCTAATTATTATTATTAGCGCCCTATCCGTTACGGCAATATAACTCGGGCAAAGGTAATGCTCACGCATTCTCACATCCTTAGAAAAAGCTTAAATGACCTCGTAGTTTTTTGTGTTTTTCTTGTTTGTATTTCGTTTACTTTCCTTGCCTGTACGTATTTCACAACAAGAGGTACAACGAGTTAAGATATCCAATATTGGACCTCTTGACACATCGAGGCACGAGTCAAGAGATTTAATATGGATCAAGAGATCCAACGCGTCAAGAGGTCCAACGCGTCAAGAGGTCCAATATTGGACCTCTTGACTCGCTGGACCTCTGGACTCGGAATCCCCTCTCCGCACCCCAAGTCATGGACATCCCAGCCACTCCAACCCCCCCCCCCCCCCCCCCCGAAAAAAATTTCTGACTATGCGCCACTGTCCCAAAGTGTATGCTGCGACCTCTCCAGCAGAATAATGGCCACCCGCGCATGACCAAAGTCCTGGAAGACTTGCTGGGCAAGCACCTGAACCAATGTTTTAGGCTAATATGGACCCCCGGTCAAGCGTAGGTGGAAGTTAACTCACGTCACGTGCTGCTTACCCAAGCCTCCACACACTCTGCATTACACAACACCAGTGACGCGCCGCACACACCTAGAGCAACAGCGCTGCTCAAGACGAACACACGCACCGCCTTCCCTCTTCATGACCATTGTAATGGCTTTCCCAACATCCCAGATACTATATACGGGTACTGAGCCTCGCCCCTGGTCCTTCATCTTTTTACAACTCTCACTTTCCATGACGGGAGCGGTTGGCTTCTCCACCCGATCGGCTGGGCCATGCAGTTCTTTGAAGCGCTGGTTACTCACGTTAATCGGGTAATCGAAGCTGAGGGATTGGACATGTCGCCCACCCCGCCGGTCCCCTAATCCTTTACCAAAGAAGCAGTCTTGGGTAAGTTACTTTTAAAAAGTAATTCGTTACAGTTACACTTACTTTCAGAAAAAGTAGCGAAGTTACCGTTACAGTTACCGCTACAAAAGAGTAACTCGTTACAGTTACATTTACTTTCAAAAAGCAACGACGTTACTTTTCAGTTACTTTTCGATAACAAAAAAAAGTTAGGAAAAACTAGTGTCTAAAAGAAAAAAAATATAAACACGAATCAGTCAGGCTTCCTCCATAGCGGTAAATTCGAACCTCATAGTTTAGCTGGAAAATTAGTCAATATTATAAAAAGAATAAAGTCCAAAATTCGACTAAATGTGTTTTCTCAGATTTGAACACGAAGACTTGTTGTCGGAGTACTTCTTGTTGCAAAGATTGCATACTGCGGTCAAATTGTTAGCAACCCCCTTCACCACGGCAAAATACTGTCTGTACACCGTTCATGCTAGTTCATTGTTCTCATCAATATCCCTATCCTTGGTAGCACTAGCACATTGCTTGCTCGTTGACGGTTGCGTGGGTTCATGGAGTCCTTAAACATATTTCAGCATGTCCACGGCAAGCTAGAAACAAACCCCGCCCAAACAACAATAAATTTTGGCTCCACTGTTGACACCACGCCAGAGTAGGGGCGCAAATCAAAATACGAAACAAACGAAGCGTGTATTGCTATTTCACGGTTGATTCGCCCAATTAAAAAGCGCGCGCAGAAAAAAAAAATGTAACAGAGATAGTGCTTTAAGATACTAAGATGTAAGTGTTCAGTCACTAAGTACAAGCACGCGCGTAAAGATAACCTAGATTCTTCTTTTCTTCTTCTTTTCTATCAAATCTACACGTGGCTATATCCGGGTCGTGACTCGCGAGAAAGAACGTATTCCCATGTTTGTGCAAGGTCAACTGACACTCGAAATGTCAGAACAGACAATCTGGAAAGTGCAAAGAATAGCTAGATTATACTCGTTCAATGATATATTATTTATAAAGAACTGAAAAGTAACGACAAACGTAACGTCGGAGTCTGAGTGTGCGTATGAGTGGACAAGGCTGTACGACAGTACGTATGGAGGTACAAGGCTGCCAAACCGCGAGCCGTACTTCATTCTGCCTGAAATCCGTTTTTTTTTTTTCCTGGGGAAATGCGGGAAAGGGGGGGTCCCCTTACGAGGGATCCGCGAGCCGCACTTGGACCAGCAAAGAGCCGCGGTTTGGCCACCCCTGATGTAGAGAATCCTTTTTGGTTAAAATTGGCGCGCACGAGGGTGTGATTCATAAGGCTTTAATGGAGGGAACATAACGGTAGGTGATCTACAGATATTAGAGGAAAAACTATTTTTAGTGTGCAGTTTCTACGTACAACACCCCACATCGTTTTACGTGCTGGTGAACAACCTTTCTCAAAATCATGTACCAACTAGCCCATCTCTTTCATTTTAGAGTAACGTTTCTCCTGGCTGCCTAAATTGCCGAGTGCTGTTTTAATTTTACTTGTCGGTATTTCTGCAAGGCTAAACGCAGTTTTCTTATACATTTCTCAGCGTTTCTTTCAACATTTCCTTGAGATCGTCGTTGCACCGTAGAAAGAAAAAAAAGTTTCGTGTTACACTAGTTTTTGTTGTCATTAATCTACCGGACTTGTGCCCCGAAGGACACCGAGACGTACTTCAGTGTTGGACCCGCACACTACTCATGGACGATAGTGGATGAATTATGGTCTGCCAGTAATATAAACAATCAAAATTTTTGTTTTGATTTAACAAGTTTTTTTATTAAGAACTTTAGTACATCCCGTCACCAAATGAATGATCTAAACGGCGACGAATTAACAGGAATACGGCAGTATTAACCTCGCAAGCATGCCGTGGTTATATACGCTTCCGTCGCGTTGTCTTCGGCCAAACATCTCACAAATCCTGAGATACAACTCTTACATCACGGAAGTCGACAGCACCTGGTCCGCTCGACTCGGTAAACGGCCCGCGAGCTTAGGAAAACAGGCTGCGCTTCCGTTGGACACCAAAACAGAAGAAACTAACATGGTGAACCGAATGCTCGCGGCACATAAAATATCGGTATGGCCGGATATGGCGTTACGGGCAAGCTGCGGTATAGGCTAGAGTGCCTTCATGTGCGCTTCGCATAGAGTGATGCCAACTGCCTGTTTCCCTTTCCCACAGCCTCTTCCAACGCCATTTTGTTTCTCTTATTGTTTCCCTGTGCGCCGGAAAGTGGCCTTTGTGTCCATCGGTAATCCCATCCGAGGGGGAAAATGCTAATCCTCCCTCCGTGGGTTCCACAACGCTGCTCAGAACTTCTGAGATAAGGTGCTTGTTTCCGGGAGGGTTATAAGCTCCACGGATTATCGCCGAGGAACAAAATGGCTGCTGGTTTGTCGGCGAGTGGTTTCATTTTAGTAGTTGCCTCGCCGGCAGATAGAGGGCGCTGACACACTCGGCGCCATTAGGTTGCTTCAATTTGGTTTGTTTCGGTTTCAACATGAACTACGCTATGTTGCTGTTTTACGTTGTTTTTGCTTAATTTTGTTATACTATTATTTTCTTTGTAGTACACAATCAATGAAACAGTGGTAATGAACCACTTTGAGGACTACGAGGCGTACTTTATTTTAGCCTAAACTGCCGGTTTTTTTACCATCTCCTTTGGTGTATCTGATTGTGGTCGGTTGCGAAACGCCTGACTGATGTACAGGAAAGATTACCATCGTCTGCGGCCGTGCCTGATGACCACCTGTTTCTAGAAAAACAAACTAATGAAGAGACTAAAGGTACGTTTATACTCAACGTAACGTCGACGGGTGCGGCGTAGCGCAGCGCACACTGATACTGATTGGTGGCAGATATCGAGTTCCTGCTCGCCGGCCAATGAAAGGCGCGCGTTCTGCGCTACGCTGCGTTCACTGCGCTCAACGTCAGAGAATAAACAGCCCTTAACACGTGAATGTACAGAAGCATATCGACAGCTTAATTAGCAATGTGCTGAGTCGGCCAGAACAGATGAACTCGCGAGTTTACTACTTGCTGTTTGGTTTTCGGGGCACCTAACATTTAGTGAATTTCGCAGACTAAAAACGTATCGTGTGGTGACGCAGATAATTGATCTAACCAAGTAGTATCATCGCGGCCTTTTTTTTTAACTCAGCACTCGACTATGTTTTGACAGGCCGAGTAGGAAATTTTTAATTATCAATCCTTCTAAAGTACTCATAAGCAGCATTTCACAATATTGGCCTTGGGAAATAAATTATTTTTATATGAACATTTGCTTACTCAAGATATAAGTGACAGTCCCGTCAAATTAAATCTGGCATTTGCCTTCCGTAAAATTGGCCAAATAAAATTACATGGCGCAGGAGGAGAAATACCTCGGAAAGCTGAATTCTAGCGCCACGCACCACTTCACGGACCTGTGTGAACAAATATTTAGTTGTTTGAACAGATTCGCTTTGTAAATTTCGGCGTCCCCAGCCACCAAAATTAAACCTCTATTCGCCATCGACAATCCTGGACACTAGTGATTGTTATGCAGACGGCTCTTTTTCTTTTTTCGGCGTCAATAATTGCGGACTCCAGATACAGGCAAAAAATAAAACAGCGTACGCCAAAAAAAAGAAAGAAAAAATATCGTCATTATTGCGCATGCGTCGAACCCAAACAGCGTTTTGGATTTGCAAATAGAAACGACGTTATTTCTTTGTGCACGCTATTCTAAAACTCGCTACTGTTAAGTGTCTGGGTAGTTTCTTACGCGGAAAGACTCAGCCTTTGTGGTAAAATTAATTAAGTAAATGCACTGGTTATCTAAACATGATCAATCAATCACTTAAATGACTGTCGAAATGAGAGTGAGCACGGTATACAATTTTTTAAGCTTCATAGGTAAACCGACCAACCGAATGTTTACGTCACAAAAAAAGATTGAGAACCTCAAACACAAGTAGGTGTGAAATAATGAACAAACAAATCGCCTGATGTTGACGTACCATTATTTTTAGCCTCAGATAAAATACAAGTTAAACGTTTGTTGTCTATCCCCTCCGCGAGTTTCCTCCCATAATCAAAAGAAACTGTTTTCGATATATTATGAATACAAATAACTATACTTTCAGGAAATACAGATAGACTACTTGTGCTGACTATTCTTGACGCCTTCCGATCCTAAATGCGCGATATAAATATACGCGCTTCTTACTGAGAATGTTCCGTCACTTGTAGTAAACAAACCTCGGTTTCATAAGGACCTTTGAACCCTCGTGATATCTTAGTCGTCGAGTAGTTTCCGAAGTAAGCCAAGAAAGCGCTGCGAAACGCGACGGAAAACATGGATGCAACGCATCCGCCAAGGCGCGGAGGGGAGAGCGGAGCAACAAGTTGAAGCAACCTAATGGCTGCCGCGTCACGTGGTTCCAAGATGGCAGCGCCCATGCGGAGGAGGATGAAAAGGTCTTATACAAGTCAAGAAGGTAGGAGAAGCTCCTCCCACAAGTTTGATGCGCCCGTTTCAAATCTCTCCGCAGTCGAAAGAAGAGTTCACTGGAAACGCTCCTTGTCCCGCTTCAATGGATTCCCACTTGTCCCCGATCCCACTTTTTAAGAAAGCGACCTTTGTATTCATCGGAGAGGGAACCGAGCCCCTGAAAGCAGCCTTTGTATCCATCGGGGGGGAAGCTAATCCCCGAAAGTCGTATTTGTTTCCGTCGGTGGGGGAGAACTCTAATCTCCCTCTCGTGGCTTCCACAATGCTAAGTCAAAGTCGAAAGATAAAGCAAATATGTACAGAAAGGCAAGACCCTCCTCGCGCGTTGGCCGCGACGTCAAGGAAACGGTGGGACGCTATTGAATGCGGAGGTGGCGGAGGGATATCTGATTCCCTTTGAGGGGCATTTGCCGCTACCTTCTTAACCTGTAACTGACTATAGCAAAGCGCACATGAAGGCTCCCTAGTATAGGCCATAGGGTGTGAAGTTTTCGGATTTTATAAACGAGATTGTCACGCGTTGACGCCACCAAACGACAACGCTCGCAACTACAGTACCTCTCGAGGATATTACTCGGCTAAGAATTAAATAGGCCGAGCAGTAAATGTCGTACCGTTTAATCGATCGTTCTCATAATTCAAACTATACAAAAAAAAAAAAAAAAACTGTTTTGTCGTTATTTTCCATCTATGGCTGTCGTTTCCACTTCTTGATTTTCCACATCCTCCCGAGACGGAGAAGCGTGATGAATCTTAAGGAGATATAGCTTTTGAACTGACCTTTGAAAAACATTTCCGTGTTGGTCCCTAACGATGCACGCTCGAACGTGACCATCTTTCCCTTTGACGGTGTCTGTAACTTTTACCAGTTTTCAAAAATACCGTGGACAGTTCCTTTCTTCAAGAAGTACCACGTCACCTACATTTAGGCTTGTGGACTTCATATTGGGATAGTGATGAGCAGATCCTAGTTCCAAGATGTATTCTTTTTCCACCTGGTCCAAAAATGGTCCAGCAGCTGTTTTCGGTATCGGAGCTTCTGAATCGCTTGACGTTGTGTGAGGGACGTCAGAATCTCGTCCGTGCAATTCATTTCTGGTAAAACAGTCACGTTTTGTCCAACCAGAAAGTGAGCCGGGCAAAGTGGTGCCGGTTCGTCAACTTCTGAATTGATGTATGTTAAAGGTCTCGATTTAATAATAGCCTCCACTTCAGAGGGACTCTTGACAGCTTTTCGAAGCCCAGGCTGCATCTTCCTAATCAAAATAAGAGCACCGACTTAACACAACAGAAAAAGTGAAAGCTGCTTACAACTCCCTGTAACGCCGAATTAGAGCGCAGCTCTTGAGGAGGAGGAGGGAACGGCACTGGGGGGCGGGTTAAACTAACCAGGGGGGGGTCACGTGACCCTGGGGGTCACGTGACCTCCAATGCCGATGATGTCATCACTGAGGTCACTGATGACGTCATCATTGACGATGACGATGCTGGTACCGATGACGTCATTAGTGACGTCACTGATGACTTCACCAGTGATGATGACGATGACGATGCGAACGTCGGTGACGTCATCAGTGACGTTGCTGATGACGTCATCAGTGATGATGACGATGACGATGCGGATGTCGGTAACGCCATCAGTGATGATGACGATGACGATGCGGATGCCGGTGACGTCATCAGTGATGATGACGATGACGATGTGAATGCCGGTGACGTCATCAGTGATGATGACGATGACGATGTGGATGCCGGTGACGTCATCAGCGATGATGACGTCATCAGTGATGATGACGATGACGATGTGGATGCCGGTGACGACATCAGTGACGTCACTGATGACGTCATCAGTGATGATGACGATGACGATGCGGATGTCGGTAACGTCATCAGTGATGATGACGATGACGATGCGGATGCCGGTGACGTCATCAGTGATGATGACGATGACGATGTGAATGCCGGTGACGTCATCAGTGATGATGACGATGTGGATGCCGGTGACGTCATCAGCGATGATGACGTCATCAGTGATGATGACGATGACGATGTGGATGCCGGTGACGTCATCAGTGACGATGACGTCATTGGGGGTCACGCGACATCGGCGGGGGTCACGTGACCTCAGGGGAGTCACGTGACTTCGGGGGTCACGTGACCTCGGGGGGGGGTCACGTGACCCCCCCGCGGTGCATTATGGGACATTTCCCATGAATCACCGGGGTCACGTGACCTCGGGGGGGTCACGTGCCCCCCACGAGGTCACGTGACCCCGGTGGGGGGCTCGCGCGGTGCATTATGGGACATTTCCCATGATGCACCGCGCGGTTACGCCGACGCCGACGCCGACGCCGACGGCGACGGCAACGCCGACGCCGCTCAAGCCGGAAACGGGCCCCTAAGAGCTGCGCTCTAAAAACAATTTCATTAGACGTTTCGCCTCCCATGCGGGAGGCATCCTCAGTAGTTTCAAAGCAAATGTAGGGTTCAACCTCAAGTAAACGCTATTTCTCAAGAATGTCTGTATAAGCTTCGTGGAGAGGGCCGCGGTTTTCGCTACACACGGATGTGTCCCTGCGAACAAACCACGATTTTAGGAGCTTTCGGGGCCCCCATCTGTCCTCCCTCGCCAAGATCGTCACGGCCGGAAAGTCAAAAGAATGCCCCATTGTCCATGCATGGTCTACCAGTTCAGTCTTCAGTCGCGTCGCGTGGGATGCGTACGTGACGTCACGCTTGTGTTCTTTGAGTCTGGTCTCTCTCTTCCGTCCGGTTTCACCAATGTAGGCCGCTGGGCAGTCACTGCAGGAGATCTTGTAGGTAACTCCTCTCTGGACGTTCGCCGGAGTTGGGTCCTTTAGTTTGGAAACGGAATTTACAATAGCTATGTATGGCTTGAAAACTGTTCGAGTGCCAAGGGGCCTCAAAACGGGACTGAGGAGTTCGGAGACTCCTTTGACATAGGGGATGCACACTACATTCTTGTCTCTTTCCCTTTCGCACGGTTGCACATTCTGTTTCTTTTGGTTTTTGACCTCGTCAACAAAACGCTTTGGGTAGTGACGTTTCATTAAAGCTTCCTGTAAATGAGTCATCTCATTTGCGCCATGGAGCTCGTTAATGACACGGTATTTGATCTGTGCACAAACGATCGCACTACTGATTTCTTGTGTTGCACTGGGTGATGGGACAAAAAATCAAAAAAATTATCTGTTTCACATGGGTTGCGAGACACACCCGTTTCAATCCTGTGGTTCAGTTCGCCTGTCCTCATTACAAATACATCTAGGAAGGGCAACTTGCGCTGCTGTTCTGCCTCGCAAGAAAACTGTATCGCGGGGTGAGCACTGTTTAACTCCCGGTGAAAATCGTTAGCATGACTTTTATCTAAAATGACGAAAGTGTCATCCACATATTGGCAGTAAAATTTGACCGGGAACAGAACATTTTCAGCACTTTCTCCTCAATATGCTCCATAACGAGATTGGCAACACTGGCAGATACCGGGCTTTTCATGGGACACCCGTTCACCTGATGATACGTCTCTCCACGGAAGGCGAAAAAACATTGATTTAAGCAAAAACGCAAAAGTAAAATTATATCATCAACGTTAAGTGACGTGCGTACTCCCAGGCTTTCATCATCAAGTAGACGCTCGCGTGCGAAATCATGCAATGGCAACATCGTTAGGAACATTAGTGAAAAGGGAAACTACATCAAAAGAAAACCCTAGCAAAAATTCTAATAGCAACTCCTATGGGACTAATAGGAATATCTATAAGACGGACATTTTTATGAGACTATTAGGAACTCCTATAAGACTAATAGAAACACCTATGAGACTAATAGGAACTCTTATGAGACTAATAGGAATCCCTATAAGGCTAATAGCAACTTCTATGAGACCAATAGGAATCTCTATGAGACTAATATACATCTTTGTCACACGAATAGAGATGTGTATTTGACTAATGGAAAACTGTATTTGTCTAACAGAAATATTTATTAGGTTAATGTATACCTTTTATTAAAATAATACAAAGTTTCATAGACTAATGCAAGCATTCTATTAGTCCTATAGAATAATAATTAGAAAAATTTACATTATATTAAACAAATGAAATGCTCATTAGACTACAGCTATTCAATTATAATACATGTGCATATTAAAAGAATTGAAACTAGACTCCACCAAATAAATGTGAACAAATTACTGAGATTTTAATCTAGCTTTGTTATTTAGAAACCTTTCTCTATTGGTGTGGAAACCTTTAATTGTTTATAGGTGAGCTCATCCCCACCGAGACTTTCAACTGGCTAACCGAAGTTTCTGCATTGTAAATTTTTTTATCAAACATAAAAGTGAATGTTTACGACAAATTCTCTTCATTGGATGTACAACTCAAAAAGACGATGATGGACTATTCATTTATTCATCCATTTATTTTTTGTGCTCATGAACAGCTTTGCCTTTGTAATTATGCACAATATACATATAGCAAGGGGTGTACGAAAATTCTAGCGATAATTAAGAAAACACTTGAACACTATAAAAGTTTGGAAGATTGATTAACTTCGGGAATCATGAGTCCCAGAAATAAAAGGCAAGTTCGAAATTGGAACTCAGTTGCACCCAGTAACAGCAGAACCCGGAGAAAAAGTTACAAGGAAAAAGATGTGCATATGTGCTAGCTTTATAAATTAATTTCACTAATGTGCAAGCTCAATTCAAGTGAACAGATGGGAATACCAATGACATCTTGACATCATTTACCCACGTCACCAAGGACAAAAATGCAATTATCCATTTTGAAATGTGGCTACCAATGACAACGAAATGCCTAACACTTGTCAAAGATTCTGCAGGCAAGCAAAAAAATTCCTGATTGGGAGGAGGAGGAAAAAAACACAACTTTATTTATAATCTATTGGATTTGTAGGGTCAAGCCGATACGTGGAGAGACGGCCACGTGTTGTGTTGTAGCACCCTTTCTTATGTTAAACTCTCCTCAGTTTAAACCAAAAACACCAAACCCTACCATTTATTGAGATAACCCACCATAATTTTGGGCTTGATGTTATATATATTTTAAAACATGAAAGAAAAATAAAGCCTATGTCTAGAAACCAAAATGTCTACGTGGTTCAAAAACATCATGTGCATCACAAATTTTTGGGGCTTTAAGGGGCAGTGACATAGCACTCATTTTTTTTTTGTAGAATAAAAGCATGCAGGATGTTGTCATATACCCCAAGAAGGTTTCTTGGTGCATGTGAGTGCTTTCTAATTTTTGTGCACTCTTCCTCGCTTCTATTGATCTCTGGAGCCACACTTTCGGGCTCAAAAAAGGGCTTTATATCGGCTCAAAAATTATGTTTCACGAATGTCAATAATAAATGCTATAGAAATGTGGCTTCCGAGGCCTCTAAATTTTGCTGTTTATTACATCATCACAACCAGGTAACGTCCTCAATTTTTTTTTAACTCGTGCGGCGGCACGCACGGAGGGTGGTCTGATGGCAGGTCAGACAATCAGTTTTGAGGCGGAACAGAAAGGAAGGCCTAGAGATCACAACTTCTTTTGACATCGCTAAGTAGTGTGAGAGTTTCGACTTCGACTTTCGCAAATCATGCTTCATATTTTGAGGGAGCGTCACGTTGTCATCCGGGACACCTAAAAAATAATTTCGATTTGAGATCTCCTTTAAAGGAATGCTGATCCGAAATTTGGATGTCACAAGCTAAGGCCGACGAAGCGTTAAACAGGACACTTTGAATCTCAAAACATCACTTATATAGCGATACCTCGAACGGCTTGCCGTATTTTAGGGGAAACAAAAAGTGTGATTGAGCGACGAATCTGACATATCCATTCTCCCGGTAACAGTGTAGAATGAGAGAAAGCGGCCTCCCTTTTCTCATTTTCGCTTCGGTTCATTTCCTCGAAGGGACGAAGCGAAGAGGAGAGGGAATGAGAACCGCAACAGGACAGGCCTTGTCTGCCTCGTTCAATTGCTTTCTTTTTTTTCCAAAAATATATCCATCCGTTCGAAAAATCTCTCTCCGAATAATGTCATAAGGTTTATACACCTTTTTTTGTTTAGACTCGCACCCAGCCACGTTGTCCCCATATCCGGTATGCGTTCCGAACAAAACGCAAGAGATTGCAACCCCGAACAAGTAAAAAAGTATAGAAGGGTCAAAACAAGAACGACTGACGGTTGCAATTAAAATGTTAACACGTTCTACCGTCGAGGTGAGAAGAAAGCGATATTTTCACGCATACCTTAAGTTCCAGAATTGAAGATGGTGGCGCTGACGTAGAAAAGGTGTATCGTCCTGCCCACTGATCCTACCTTATTCAATAAAATCTAAATTTTAGTTCAGCATCCTTTTAAGCAATGCTGCCGTAAATATAAAAAAAAAAAAAAAACTTCCACATAAGAACAACCTGGGTGCATCACTTGATTCCAGGTGGGCTACCTGTTGAGATATTATGGTAGGTCTAAAACAGGCCACTAGTCACGTTCATACATGTTGGGGATAGTCGAGACGTAGCATGCATTTGTCATTTTCATGAAGACAGACACGAAGGCGGTCAACCTCGCCAGTTGTGAGCATGCGGATGTCTGGCCTGGTAGAAAAGCACTTCAGCAGGTGTGGTGGCACTTTTGTAAGGCTGCGGCACACTAATTTATGGCATGACAGAACCTGCTTACCATCAGACAGTTGGCTGGTCAACTGCCAAATGTGGAACGCTCCCAAGTTTCAACTGGAATGCATCCTGCTGAGCGCTGTTGAACGATGTGCGCATCCTGCCTTCCCCAGCACGTGCGTGCTTCTGTCGTTCATTTTACCTCCAATGCTGCTGCAGAACGGCTCCAACTTGCCTACAATTCTCTTCAGTTTCACTTGCATAACGAAGCGCTCTAGAATCTGCAGAGGCACACCATTGTCATCACTGACGAGCTTAAGAAGCAAGCCGTTCCCCGATTCAAAAATGAGGGTAGAGTGGGACCAGAGGGGGCCTTGCTGTTGCACACTCTTGGCTAGGTGGAGAAGTTGGTGAACATTAAATGTCATAGCACTCATGCCACACAAAACCTGAGTCATCATCACAAACTCTGCCAGAAAATCTCAGGCCTTGGACACGTCGCTCCTTCTACCGCGTCCTTCAAGAGCAGATACACTCCACTCACGAGGAGACAAAAGTGGTCCAGATACTCTGGCAGGATACCTTCCAGGCACGGAATGGCGTAGTGGAGCAGCCACCACTTCCATTCACTCGCCTTCCAAAATGGCCTGTCCACCAGAGACCTGGGCAACCGGGTAAACCACTGGGGTGGAGTTAGCTGCAAGTGCCGCTTGTCAATGATTTCCACTGTTTTTGGGGTGCCAATGTAGCACTCGAGCTGCGTTCAGGTAAGCCAATTCTCGCACATTTGCTTGGTGACTCCCTCTAAGATACAGTGGAGATAGTCAGGGTTCACACCCCAGACCAAGTCAGGTCCCTGGGCATTCATCAGCGGTGTGGGCCCCTTCACTCCATGGGACGGTTACCCTTTCTGCAGTGCTGCTGCTGCGTCTTTCCTTAAACAGTGAACCGTCCTCTCTGGTGCCACTGCCCCATCCTCTTGCACTGGGTACCTCATGGAACCTTAAAAAGTAAAAAATAAGAAAGAACTGGTTAGTGCAAAATGATGCTTTAAGCTTTACAATTAACGAAATATTCAGTTACTGAAGCTGAACAAAAGTGACCAAGATGAAGATTGAGCACTTGCGTCTGCTTCTCACTTTTTTTATTCTTTCCTGTCTTGATTTATCATCACTTTCCAAATTAATTAGATTACTCACGAAGCCGATTCCATCAATTGACAGCGTAAAATATGCGAGACTTCACGGTACAGTTCCAAGATCAATGCGATGGTTCAAAAGCTGCTTACCATTCAGATATGTCTCCTTCTGAAGGCACCAGGTGCATCCGTAATATCCATTAAACTGTTTCATACCCAGAACGGCAGCCCTTGCTGGTGCATCGACGCAACAGCGCACATTCTGTACCCTTAAGTTCATGACGTGACCGCCACTTTCTTATGTGATTGTCTCGATACGGTTGATCTTGTTGACGAACGGGTTTAGGAACATCACCATGTCGGGGTGGCCTGCACCAAACCACAGTGCTGTAAGCAGTACATTGCTCCAGCGTATGCGCACCAGCAGCTCTTTGACTACGCACTGGAGTGGCCACAGTTACGATTTGCTCGAGTTAAAAACTCGTGCACCATCAGTATTCATAGTGAGTGTATTAATTATCACACCAGGAGCTGTTGGCAGTCTGTTTTTTGCAGAGTGCTCCATCCGTCAGATCTCTCATGGTGTTGTCTAATTTTCGTTTTTCTTGTGGAGAGACCGGAACAGCTCTTGGGCGATACTTTCGTCGTCGGCTAAGAGTACCTCTAGCTGCAGCTTCAGAACGAGCGTTGTGAAGAAATTCCGTTGGGAAAAATTCTTCGTAAGGACGACGGCTTGGCAGTTCGGAAATGGTGTTCCATCTTGAGTCGCTGCAACAACATTGGTGCCCCATTCCTTGCAGAAGAAGTGGGGCTTAGTCATCCGCTCTTTAAGCTTGGACCATATCTTCCTAAGCAAAAACTTTGATCCCGGAAGCACATCTTTGACAAAAAGGAATTTCACAAGTTTGAGCAGCCCTTCCATGTTCGACCAGTTCAGGCTCGCTGCAACGCCGTAACTAATGATGCCAATCATGGCATCCGCCGCAGACAACGTGGTGTTAGCAAAACTTGTGCCGTAAAACTGCGAAATAAAATGTGCCAAGTCGCTGTCACTCGCGAGCTCGTCGTCCAGAGCGGTCGTATATGCGTTGTCGGCTCCGTTGTCATCGGCTCCTTCGCTGTCGGCTCGAGGGTCGCTTTCGGCGTAGTCGCCCGCCCCGTCGTCGTAGACTTGGTGGTTTTGGCTGCGGGGTCGCCGCCATCGTCGTAGGCTTGGTGGTTGTCGTCGGCGGAGCCGCCGGCTCTGTCGTCGTAAGCTCTGTGGTTGTCCGCTCCGTGACTGTCGGATCCGCCGTTGCCGGCACGTTCTTGTTATATTGATACTGCCGCTGCGCTTGCCTGTGGCACGGCAGTGCTCGCTCTTTTCTTGCGAAAAAGTTCTGTTGTTCTCCATATCCGGTATTCAAAGCCAGGTTCCAGGTACTTTTTTTGTTTGCATGCGTGGGCATTTTGGCATGAACTAGAAGGATCTGTAACATCCGAGGAGCAACCCGCCACGGAGCCGCCCGAATCGTCTGCCATTTTTCTCGTTGTTGATAGAAGTGGCTACGTGAATGGATTTCGTTGGCTATTATCCCTGTCACCTTTGTACTTGTTGCCCTAACTGCTGGCGTTCGTTCTTGCAGCTGCGAGTTAATTGGTGGCTGCAGGGCGGCATTTGAAACATTTGCAAATTGTATTTTACAATTATTTCGTACCAACACATGAATTCACGTGATTGTAGTTGTCGCACTGGTGGCGCCGCAGCGGCAGCATGTCCTTCAAAAGTCCGAAGTGACAGCAGCCCTCAATCCCCCGAATCCTTAATGTCTCTAAACATTCCGAAATAACACGTGCGCCGGAGGTATCTTGTATTACGAGTGTCGCAGTGTTTAGCGTTGCGTCCGTACTAGTTTGCGGAAACATGCATGCGTACGTCCAATTTCAGGACGACGACGCGAAGGTCGTTGTTCCATGCAGCGACATAAAGACTTTTAGCCCAGCTGGGCTTAGAGACTCCAACACCAACCGTTGGTACGACGTATGGTGGGAGGACGCCAGTCAATCTGGCTATTTTCGAGCCCAAGTCATTAAGATCTATGGTAAGTATCAACTCTTATCTTAGTGTGCTGTGCATTTGCAGCATCTAGAATACCTGTTCCGTTCGCGGTTGTGACGAGCTTTCCTTCTCAACGACCCTGTGAGGTTGCTGTAGATATGGTAGCAAAAAAAAAAATATATATATATATATATGGAGCGGGTATATTGCCGGCAGCCGGCATTATATTTTCCTCGATAGCCTGGCTGCGTAGACATAGGAAAAAAAGAATGCTGGCAGCAGACCCGTGCAGCTCGGGGAAAAAAATGCCAGCAGTGCTTGTTTTTCTGTCTGTAAATTCATGCCAGCTGCAGTCAGTGTTACTGGAAGTGCACAGAGAAACATGTCTGGTAATTTGGTAATAAAAAAAAAAGAAAGTTCCAATTTGGCCTACATTTTAATTGCCTCAATTATGTTTGAATGTAGAGGGACCACAGAGATCAGGAACATCGAAATAGCAAATATTCATCAATGTGCATATTTTATCAGTGTCGCTTTTCACTTCTGATTCGAGTTTGTGTTTGTTATTTTAATCTAAAACAGTTTGACAAGAGAAATACACGCAAATTATGTTTTGGCTTATATCATGTGGCAGCTTCTTGCTGCCCGTTTAGTTGTATTTCTTTTAGACATTATTAAACCTGTTGAGGTAATTAAAGCATATATACTAAGGAATACTTTCGTTTTTCAGAACCCAACCAAATAGATTTAATTTACTGCAGCGGGCATGCCGACTTCCGATACATGTCTTTCACATGACATCGCACGGCACTGTACCAGCCGCCACAGCTCTACCATTCCCATGCCCGTGCCTTCTGTGGCATACATTTTGCACCATCGAATTTATTCGTCTCGACAAAGCTTGCAGAGAAGAAAAAATTTGATGGTGCCAAGTGTCTGGTGCAGAAGGTATGGGCACTGGACCATGGTCCGAAGCAATGGCAGCTGACGTGACGTCAATGCAAGCCATGTATAGGTATACTGTTCTATGAGCAGGAACAGTACATATCGCATACAAAAATAAGCCTACATGATATTCGTTTGGTTGTAACTATACCAATGAGAGACAACTGCTAGGAATTTTTTCCCAAGGCTGCTGTGCTGCCTCTCGTTTGTATTTATTTTAAAACAGTTAACCCCTGCACTCCTCCCCCAGTGTATGGTGGGGAAGGTTTTCGGGGTTAGTTGATCATGAATTTAATAAATAAAACCATAAGAAAATTGCAGTATACTACAATTGTAGCTTTTCGTCCCTTCAAAGTTTTTCAATAGCGACACTTAGTTAAAATCAAAGCCTATAAATCGCACATCATTTAGGGCGCATACTCGGAGTACTATACCCGTAACCTGTAGAAAATTCATTGTTAGCTAAATTGTTTAAATCAGATTGCCAGTTTATCAGATATGTGTATTAAAATTATAAACTTCCATTTTCTCCTTTTTCGTTTCGCAATGCTTGCATCTGAACACCTGTTTTATTTTACAGAAACAGAGATGCAGGCCAGGGAAGGCACGAAAGGAAGGAAATGAATTCCAATTCACAAACGACCATCAGGCGAAGAGTCATCGTCCAGCAGTGAAGAGATGCCTCAGGTATGTATTTTGAACTTAGGCTGATATAGCTGGCGGATAGCCACAGGAGTAGGTATTTTATTTTGGCCAATATGAATGTATCAGGAAGGGCCTTAGTCCTCGCAAAGACTTGTGAAAGTAAGAAAGGATTAGAATCTGGTAGACTTCCTGAATATCCTCAAATGCTTGACATCTGTTTATACTCAAGCATAACATCAGCATGTATCCACATTCTCCTCTGCTGTCTTGTGATCTCACATGCAAAACGATGTTGACAGTGTTTAGCGTAGTTCAACTTAGCTCGGCATGTGTTGTTGAGCAAGAGTCCAAGCAGTGGTAGGGTTATACACACGCGACGCTGTCTGAAGGAAGCTAACATCAACTTCTTCACGTACGCGAGAATATGAGGCAGCAAAGCAAAGAGGATAGGGCATGCGGAAGCTCCTTGATGTTATTCTGGAGTATAAACAGTCATTTGCTCTCATATAGAAGCAAACATTATATGTGACATGTACCTGGATGTGGTTACTGCTGCAGTTATAAACTGGCCATATGACCTTAATAGTTGCAAATGTGACAAAAGACTTGCTAGTGTATTTAGCACAAGGAAGAACTTGAAATTATAGTATTTAATTTCAGGTGAGATCAGTTATATCAGTCAATGCAAATTAGTGTTTTTCTGTCTTTCATTAGACCAATCTGCGCTTGCTCGTGCAGGTGCAGAGGAAGCAGAAAAAGAAAAGAGCCCAAGAGAAGCAAATGATCGAGGTCTTCAAGCAAAATCAAGCAATAACTCTGCACTGCACGTCAAGCAATGACGCAGAGCCAGCCGAAGGCCATGAGGAGATTATTCGCCGGCTGAAGCAGAGAGTGGCCGAGCTGGAACAACAGAATTCAGCTCTTCAGGCACAACTTTGCAGCAAGATATTTAAAAAAGTTTTGTGGGTCCAACGGTCTAGCAATTCATTCTCCATATTTGATTCCTTATCTTTTTACACAAATTGTAGAAAGCATTACCTTTTTTTTACGTCATAATCAGCAACATGGAAGTAATACTGTCAGTGCGCTGTGGTCATAGTGGTTCCGTGACAGACTATGTCACATAAGCAGAAGGTCACGTGATGCACGACCATGTCCATGTTTACATGGCAATCATGTCAACATTATTGTATGAGGGCTCTGTGCAAAGTCACCATATGGCAACTTTGCGCTTGTGGTGCAGGTGTGCCGAATTCTGAATAAGTCAAACGAATTATTTTTTATATGGCCTTTGCAATCAGGCCATGTAAAACAGGCCTCATCAGGCTAATTTTTGGTTGAATTTTTCAGAATCTGAGCAAGCATACCAAGGTTTGTTCAGGCAGGTTACTTGTGTGACCGCTAAGGGAACGGCAGCAGTGACCGTTTGTACCCAGGAGACGTTGGGTGCGGCCAGGAAGACTGTTCTGGTGGTCGCAACAGCAGCCACAGCTTTTACTCACACCCAGGAGACAACAGGTGCAGCAAGCAGATCGGACTGGCAGATCTTGGTCTAGCCAGGGCTGCTAGCAGAGAAGTTCGCCAGATCACACTTCCCAGGGATGATGGTCCGGAGACTTCTCAAGTCGTAGGAGATAAGGTATTTCTTTTGAATCATGCATGCTGTTCCCGAACATTTTATGCATCAGCTTTCTGAGCTACCTGCCGTAGCAGTTCCCCACGGTAATTTTTCGTCAAGTTGTAAATAGAGTAACATGGTAACGGAACTGAAAATAGTTATACAAACATTTGCTTTAAAATTCAAGTAAACAACTGAAGTGATCGAGGCCCAATTCTACCTATTTCAGCCTAATACATAATTAGTTGACATTGAGTAGGGATGCACAAACATTAAAATTTCTAATAATAGATACAATATTGGTCTCAATTTGTAATCTAATTAAATAGTAATTTTTTTAAGTTATAATTATTTGCATATAGTCTAAACGGTTTAGCGCTGCGAGTTACCCTTAAAAGGGCACTAAACAGGTTTCTGAGATTGTCAGTTCTTGATCATGTATCGATCTACAGGCTCTAAACATCCCAAACATCTAAAAATTACAATCCTGCGCCACCGATTTCCCTATTAAAATCTAACCGTTGCTGAATGGCGCTCGTCAGCCAATCGCGAGCAGTGGTTTCCTGCGCCGAGTGATCCGTATGCGTGCTGCTTCTTAAGTTGTTTGGGCTCCGTCCGCAGTGATTACATCAGTTACGTCGTCGTAACTACCTGATCTCTCATAGTCGGTGTCAGAAATACTACAGAACATAATCACGTTCCACAAATGATAAGAAATCGCAGCGGGAGAGATAAAAGTCTCCCTCGAGTATGGCAAGTGAACGCTGCGCGAGGCAGGGGAGCGAACACATCACTCCCTCCGTGGAAGGCGAGGGAGAACATAGTACGCACTTATTTTTTTCGTCACACGCTTAATAAGCGGTTTTGCCATTTCAAACTTTGAACAGATATTAATTGGCTTATACAAAAAAAAACAAAAAAACAAGGGTCTTCAAAAAACGCTTTGATGCCCCATTTAGGCGGCAGTCCCACGGCCGCCATCTTTATTCTAGGTGCTTAACGTATTATTTTCTTATGGTACTCTGTAGCATGCATGCCATACATGCCCTAAGATGTGACAACAGCTCTTCGTGGCCATCACTGTCTATTCATACAGCGTCATTCCATCCCCCTGCAACTAAACATAGGGTCAAGTGGGTACTTTTGCACGAAGCCGCTCTTGTGTAATGAGGTGCAATGTACATGGTGACATTCCTGTTTATAATTTGGTGACTAGCCGCTGCTGTGCGAGCAATCAGCATGAACGAAGGAGAAGCGGAAAGTTCTTTGCATTCAGGATGTCAAGAAGAAGCATTTGAGAGTTTGGGTTTGCTTGCAAAAATATCCACTATTTAAAGAACTATTGAAAAAAATATTTAATTTAGTTTTAAATGTCATTAGCATGCTCCTAATATGAAGCAATCATTTATGCATCTCAAGTGCAACTATTGCCTCACTAGGCGGGTCATCACACCTAAGCTTGCTAATGGAATTAATATCTTAATTTTTGTTTCAGGTGTATCTGGGCCATGGAGTATGGATCCACAAAAGCTGTTTCGCAGACTGCACGAAGAAGGCGAAAGACTCGAAGTTCGTCAGGGAGGCCTCACCTACCATTTTTTCAACCGCTGGCCTTTTGGGGAGGAGCGTCACTGGGGCATCCTCCAACAGGACAAAGAGCGTCCTAAAAGCCTGCGCTGGAGGCTACTCGGTTGCTAGCACTCACTGGTATGGACTCTGACCAAACACTAGACCATTTGTTTATCACAAAAAAATGCCCTCTTTGAGTACCCTGAGAACTTTCTAATGGCTTTCTGACCATGCAAGTTCCCCGTAACATACCTATCCATCAAGAGCTGACCCCCTCTCTTCTTTAAGTCCTTCTTTAATTTTATTTTCCTGTAATGCATGAGTTGGGGTGGATCTTTTTGGTGAAAGGAAAGGGAGACAAGGAAGTAAGGGGCAGGGCCGCAGTATCGTTCTAGAGCCAGAAAAAAGATTAGAACCTGATCGAAACCTAAGGCAGTGTAGAGCAGTTGAATAGCTAAAATCTTTTACAGCCGGATGCTACAAATTTACGTACCTGCCAGCACTCTTTACTCATGTGCTCAAAGTAGATGGTGCAGGGCCTGAAAGAGCTTCCAAAACTAGCACAGAATGGTTTCAAAGAGTGTTTCCAGATGGCCGCTAAATTGGTTTTAGTGGTTGGAGGCCCAAGCAGTTTGTGTCCCTCTGGCTTCGAAGCTTGAGTTAGAATTTCGGTGCTCATACAATTATGTCTCATGAATGCTGTCACTTTCAACTGCGAATTCATTATCTCTTTCAGGCTTTTTTGGGCACTATGTGGATTCCACCTGCACCGACGAGCCAACGCGCAAGGTTCGCAAGGCAGGAATGAACAAGCCTCTGGCTAAGAAGATTGCTGATTTAGATTGAGAGGTTTCTGGAGAGAGAAGAAATTGGGAGAATAAATCGTATTATCTTAAAAAAGCTACACTGTGTGCCCTCATTTAGCAAGCTACGTAATGCAGTAGGTAAAAAGAATGACGATATAACTAAGAATAATACATCAATACAACTAGTAGGCTAATACAACTGATAAGACTAATACAACTAATAAACTAATACAACTAATAGACTAATACAACTAACATATTAATATAACTAATAGACTAATACAACTAATAGACTAATACAACTAATAGGCTAATACAACTAATAGACTAATACAAAGTGTCAATAAACCAATAGGCTATTAGAAATTTCTATTAGAATTTTTGCTAGGGACATGCCTTCATTCGGATGGAGAGTTTGGGCGCGGACTAACTGAACGAGTTCTTGCGAATTCTGCACACAAAGGCCATTTTTGCCTGTCACCGGCGCCAGTAGCTCTACCAAATATTTTGAACGGTCGTACGTGGGGCTACCGATAAAGGATATACAATCGAGCGCAGAGGACATTTTGGTTTGTGCACTTTAGGTAGGCCGTACATTTTAGATGTGCATCCGTTGGAGGAAAAAAGGCGGCGGCACAGAGAATCATTCATCCTACCCTTCTTTCGAAGTTCCCTGATCAACTAGCGAACGTTCGGTTTTCCCAGTAGCGTCGCGGGCTAGTTTGAAAAAGTGTGCGGGATTACTAAGAACATTATACATTTTCTTGTCGTAGTCGATCTTGTCGAGAACCACCGTTCTCCCACCCTTATCAGCACGTAAACTGACGATTGACTCAGCAGCTCTCAACTCCTGCAACGCCTTGCGTTCATGCTGGTCCAAGTTTGGCTGCGGCGGCTTGGCATTGTTCAAAATGGACAACACACGACTCCGGGCAAGGTTGACGCCAGTCTCGCTAGATATGTGGCGGAGGTTCTCGATTTCGACAATGAAGTCACCCTTGGGAACGTATCAAGGTGCCATTGCAAAGTTGAGACCTTTTGTTTCATTTGGTTTTTGACAAGGTCAAAAACCAAATGAAACCAAATGTGCAACCGTGCGAAAGGGAAAGAGATAATAATGTAGTGTGCATCCCCTATGTCAAAGGACTCTCCGAACCTCAAAGTCGCGCTTTGAGGCCCCTTGGCACTCGAACTGTTTTCAAGCCATACTTAACTATTGGAAATTCCGTTTCCAAACTAAAGGACGCAACCCCGGCGAACGTCAAGAGAGGGGTTATCTACAAGATCCCCTGCAGTGACTGCCCAGCGTCCTACATTGGTGAAATCGGACGGAGGAGAGAGACCACACTCAATAAACACAAGCGTGACGTCACGTACGCATCCCACGCGACGCGACTGAAGACTAAACTGATGGACCATGCGTGGACAATGGGTCATTCTTTTGACTTTCCGGCCGCGACGACCTTGGCGAGGGAGGACAGATGGGGACCCCGAAAGCTCCTAGAATCGTGGTTTGTTCGCAGGGACACATCCGTGAGTAACAAAAACCGCGGCCCTCTCCACGAAGCTTATACGGACATTCTTGATAAATAGCGTTGACTTGAGGTTGAACCTAACATTTGCTTTGTAACTACTGCAGATGCCTCCCGCATGGGAGGCGAAACGTCTAATGAAATTGTTTTTCTGTTGCGCCAAGTCGGTGCTCTTATTTTAATTACGACGTCTCCCGGGTTTGGAGTGTTTTTGCATCTTCCTAAGACTTCCCTGAGTGTTGTCTTTACTGAACGCACCAGCCGTTCCCACCACCCTCCCCACAGAGAAGCTCTTTTAACAATAAATTTCCACCGTATTTTGTGTTAAACAATGTAGGAAATGGAGTCTGAGTGGTTCAGGCTTTTCAGGGTGTTCCTCAAGTCATTTGATGCCTTCTTAAATGTGTTAGCATTGTCGGAGAATATCGTGCTGGGTACTCCTCTTCGCGAAATGAAACGCCGAAATGCCATAAGAAATGCGTCAGTTGAAAGATTAGATGAACCGCTCTCGTTGTGGCACAAGTCAACAAGTCTATATAAGTCTCAGCATCGTTCATCTTTCCGTTCCGGTTTTTCGCATAGAGTGGTCATTCAAAATCCAATCCCGTGACCTGGAAAGGTTTTGTTTCGTTATTCTATCGTCTGGAAGTGGAGCGAATTGCACCTGAGTTGGTTTAGTACTGAACCTACCACAGTTACGACATGTACGAATTATCTTATTGGTTAACTGTCGTGCTCGAGGTATCCAGAATAGTTGTCTCAAAACAGTCATCGTACTAGTCACACCTTTATGAAGCAACTGGTTATGAGCATTCAGGACAATCAGTTCTGTAAAATGCTTGTCGTTCGGCAGAATGATAGGATGTTTCACTGCACTTGGAGCGTGCAGCTCATGTAGCCTTCCTGTTATTCTGAGTATACAATGTTCGTCCACAAAAGGGTAAAGATCAGCCAGGGGTGAGCTTTTTTTCCACTTGATGGTCTCTAGTCAGTAAGCTGACTTCCCTTTCGAAGGCTTCGTTTTGAACTTTCCTAATCCAATATTGTTCCGCCGCGGCATAATCAGCAGCTTTCAAGTGTCCTTCTTTTCTTTCCCGATTTTCGCTCCTGCGATTACTGACAACCCTGATAACCTAGGCTGTAACTTGAAGCAATCTAGACAGGCTACTGTACTTCGTCACATCAAGGATTGCCATCGCTTCAGGACTTGTTGTTTGAAGGTATACTTTGGTGATGCAGTGCTCGTTGCTTTTGAGCTCCAAGTGTGTATCTGAAGTAGGTAGGTCTTTTGGTCATTCAACTGGATCTTGAACAAGCCAGCTGGGTCTTTTCCACCACATGGAGCTATCCCGCACCGTTGCTGCTGATTCTCCTCTCGTGAGCAGGTCCGCAGGGTTACTGTTCTCAGGGCAGTGCCTCCAGTTTTCGGAAACACTTTGGGATTGGATTTCTAGTACGCGATGTTTTATGAAAGGCTTCCATCTTTCTACTGAGCCCTGAATCTAACTGAGTACCACAGTAGAATCCGTGCACATGGTATATCGAAAAGGAATGTCAGGGTACATCTTGCGCAGGTAGTCTAGGAGTCTCGTTCCAACAACAACTCCCATCAGTTCCAGACGCGGTGACGTTAATGTTTTGATCGGCGCAACCCTTGATTTAGCTGTCACTAAAGCCGTTAAAACTTCTCCGCTTTGAGTTTCGATTCGCATGTAAGCACATGCTCCATAGGCTTGTGTACTTGCGTGAATAAAGATGTGCAGCTGTGTTTCTATGACTTCTGTCAACCCATTCTTGAGGTGTCTTGGAACTAAAATACCGTAGAGTTGAGACAGCTCAGTACACCATTCTTCCCAGTCTCCTCTCTGGCGCTCCGAAAGCTCTTCATCCAATTTTAGTTTAAGCCTGCAAAAACTCTGAAATAAAATCTTTGCTCGTATCGTGAATGGTGTAATCAACCGCATCAGACCGAAGACGCGTGACGCTGCTTGTAGCACATACCGTTTAGTGTCTCGTTTGTTTTGTAGCAATAAGACTATCCACTGAGAATTTGAAGCAATCGTTGGCCTTGTCCCAGGTCATCCCCAATACTTTCGAGATCCTCGAGAATTTTCTGTCGGTGTCTTCTGCTATCGCGTCTGTCTCTGTTTCATCCATAATTTGCTGCAGTTCAGCATCGTTAGAAGATCATTTTCTTAGCTTCATGCCTGCATCGTTTATGATGATCTTGGAGGTTCTGTACAATTCGGGTGTTTCTTCCAGCGTATCTGCACCCACAAGAAGATCGTCCACGTAGAATTAGCTCTGTAATATTTTCGCAGTGCTCTTTTGATCTATAGTGACGTTCTTCAAATGGTGCTGTATATAGTTGCAGACAACATAAATGGACCCGATGTCGCTCCAAGGGGAACTCTTATCATCTGCCATTCCTGAATGTTCTAAATTTCATCTAGGAAAGGAGCTCGTCTCCAAACCACAGAAACCTGAATGCGTTGCGATCTCCCTTTTTAACTTCGATTGGTAGGAACGCTTTCTCGATGTCTGCAGTTGGTACAATCGCATGCGCTCTAAAGCGAAGAAGTATTTAAATTATTTCTGGATTCAGGTTAGGACCTTTTTCGAAGAAGTGACTAAGCGGTTCGCACCCTTTTTCGTGAGATGAAGCGTCAAACACCACCGTCAACTTCGTAGTAACAGACTCTTCTTTGAGGATCTCCCGATGTGGCATGTAATATGTTTGTGTCTCAGCTTGATCGTGCTGGCCGAGCGGTACTAGTTCCGCATGTCCCAACTTCATATACTGGCGGATTGCATCGTTATAACGCCGAAGTAGATCGCCCTGGATCGTAATTCATTTGATCAGGCGATATAGGCGAGTCAGAGCTATCTGACGATTACCCTTCAACACCTCCACACAGACTTCTTTCCAGGGCAATGCTACTTGGTACCTTTCGCCAACCTTGGCAATGCTCTTGTCAAAGCGCGCTGCTACACTCTGTTGAGTATAAGCTGTCTCCACGTCTGTGATTCCCACGCTGACAAGTTCCCAAAAAGCCTTGAGAGTTTGGGTCACTGTTTCTTCGTCGGCCATGGTTTGTGCGCTGAGGACGCCCACAATCAGGGTCGTTTTTAATAGTATTCCCTTTTGTATCGAGGGTCCTTGGAGAGTCCATCCCATCGCGGTGTGTAAGACTACCAATCCACTGCTTTCCTTGGATCTAAGGATTTCACCTGTTACAAGCTTCCATAGTTGATCTGATCCGATGAGAAGACTTATTTTATGTGTTCCTTGTACGCCACAGAATGCTATGTCATCAGCGAGATTTCTCTTCCGATCCTTCGGAAAATGGGCGAAAGTGTCGTCGGCAATTCAGGTAGCTATATCCTGGCAAATTACCCGAATGGTAATTGCCTTGATTGTGCACTCAGTTTCATTATACTGACTTTTTATACGAACCTCAACAACATTGCTATGGTGCAAGATTTTGCTTGAGGTGCTAGCAAACGTATTTAGTGCTAGCTTCGTCTTTTTAGAGATTCTGAGATTTAGGCATGCAGCGTGCGATATCTTCTGTGATGAACGACCGTTGACTACCTCCATCAATGATGCCTCTGATATAGCCACTGCCTATTTCACTGATAGACCACGCACGAAATGTTTGTAGGTGGATGTTATTGCTCTCACCTAGCTCAGTAGAAGTATTGTGCTTATGATCAGATGAAGACACGCAAACGACTGAGTCTTTCTTCGTTTTTCCTTCCTCGTCCGGGCAAATGACGGATCACACATCCTTATCGCGTGTCGCCCGTTACAATTTGGGCACCGTAACTGCCTTTCGCAATCTCTTGCGCCATGTCCTTTGATAGTGCAGCGGAAGCATCTTATGTCCTTTCCGAGTAACTTGTTCTTCTCCAGAAGAGTCTTCTAAGAGTCGTGTGGCGTGCCTTTTGGAATGGCAGGAATAGCACTCGTCTGTTGTTTGCTGAGAACTATGTGAGCTGTGAAGCGCCGAAGCAGATGCACGAGATTCTTGCTTTCGCTCGTTCGCACGGGCTCCGCTGTAGTTGCTCCTTTTCCTGCTTTCCACTTCAATTCGAAGAAATTGTAGCATCTCGTTGAGTTCTAATGTAGATACAGATGCAGGCGATGAAGTTGCATTGCCCTCCTCTGCTGCTGCGTTTTTTGGAGCCTTGTATGAAACTTGTTTGTGGTATTGCACCACAGTGTCGTAAGGCATCGATGTGATGAGAATATCACAAAGCATGGCCGCGAAGCTTCCGGTAGTCACGTTTAGTGAGTTGAGAGCTCGAATGTTCAGCTGCGTAGTGTCGTACAAATTCCTCAGACCCATGGTGTCTGTAGAGGATCGAACACGGGTAAGGTTCCGAAGGGCCGCCAGATGTACTTGATCTATCCTGCTTTGATCACCGAAACGTTGTTTTAGTAGTTGAATGGCGTCAGCATAACACGTTTCCGTTGTGGGTAGTCCTGCTGCGTCTCCAGTCAGGTAGCGGCGGAATTAATTAAACTTATCTGTCGTTGACAACGTGCGATTTGAGTGAATTGTTCCTTCATACTCTTCCCAAAACGTCCGCAACTGGGTGGCGTCTCCACTGAAGGTAGTAATGTCCAGTTTTGGTAGTCTGTATCCACTCATCCTGAAGACTGTGTCATGCGCATTGGGCGTAGTCGTTGCTGTTTCCGGAACCATGGGGCGTCTACTGGTCTCCAATTCCGCAATCTTGAAGCAGAGCTGCGCAGTAATTATGATGGCATGGCTTTGGTATTCGGCAGCAGCGGCGTACTCTTCCTCTGCTGATAGCAGCAGAAGAAGAGTACGCTAATAGCTGATAGCTGCCGATAGCAGCGGCTCTAACTCCTGGTTAATTCTATCAAGCTCCGCGTTGCTCGTAGTCAGGCGTTCTTTGATTCCGATGAGCCTGCTCAGGTCTATATCAGGGCTGTTCAGCAGTGTGGTGGCATTGTTTATCATCCTGGTGTTTTGGGTTCGTCGAGTGGTACGCTTCGCCTTCAGTCTGTCCATTGCGATTCGTTAAGGTCGATTGGCTTTCGCTTGGTTGGCAGGAACCCTTCTTGAAAAATCTTCGCGTTACAATCCCGATGGTTTGCCTCCGTCGTTAAAGTCTTCGAGTTCCACTGTTAGGGTTAGCAACGAAAGTCACCAGTACCTGGTAAATTTGCACCTTCGTCTGGGCTCGGAACGCGGTGTAAGATAATACTCTTCAGGTAAGGACAGCGCGCTCCTCGCGACGTGCCGATAAAGTTTGTTTTTCACTCTATCTCTTTCTCTCTCTCACTATTGTTTCAAGCGGTGACGGCAGATGTGCACAAGACGGGTCGTGCGGACGACGACGACGCTTGCGGAAGGACGATCGTTCTCATTGCTCCCGAGAGATCGTAGTATTTTAGATAATCAACAGCCAACGTACCGGCCGGAACTCCTCGGAGCATCTTCCTTCGGTACTCCAAAGATCCGTCTCCACCCTTCGGGGTTCAACGGATATGAGCATCCATGAAGCACCGAAGCCAGCATCCGCCGACGTCGAATCTGGTGAGCCCGCCATCACTGACGACGATGCTTCTATGACGGTTGAGCCTGACGATGGAGACAAATGGACGACTCAAATGACAAAGAAGAGACGCCATGGCTCTAATTCGAGTCAATCAACCATCATAAGTCAACCACTTTCAAATCTCACCGTTATTGCCAAGCCTACTGACCCAACAAAACTCGTAACCAACCTCAACCCCTTGGTTCTGAAAAAGAAACTGGAGGACGTCGCTCCTGACGGCATCATACAGATCAGACCGAACTATCGTCTCAATCTGCTGGCCCTCGACACACGTAATGTGGAATCCACAAAAGCCCTACTCCGACTCAAGAGCCTAGGTGCGGTTCAAGTTATGACGTATGAACCGCCTCCACCATCTGCTTACGTTGGAGTCATTCGCGGCGTATCCACTGAAATCACAGACGCTGAACTTTGCGCATCTTCACGAGAAAAAGCGCCTGTAATTCAAGTAAGAAGACTTGGAACTTCGGAGGCAGTAAAGCTCACCTTCTCCTCGGGAGTGACATGCGAGCACGTCTATATAGGCCACACTCGATATGAAGTCTTCCCATACTTGGAAAAGCCACGACAATGTCCGAAGTGTAACCGCTTCGGGCATATTGCAAGTACCCGCTCTAAAGCGCAGCGCTGTAGCCGATGCGGAGGCGAACACGACATCAGCACGTGCGGAGCAGAACAACCTAAGTGCACTAACTGCAGCAAGCGCCATGACGCCACGTCACCAAGGTGTCCAATCTACAAGGCGGAAAAACAAATTGCAAATTACAAAAGCTCAAACAATATGGACTACACTTCAGCAAAGTCAGCCATCATCAGCAACCAAGAAACCCGCGGCGCAGGAAGGTACTGGACACCTCGGAGGCGTCCTCAACGCACAAATGAAGACAAAGGGATCACAATTCCATTAAACAGTGAGAATGAATTCCCATCTTTGAAGAAACAGCCAGCCACAACGACGCCAAAGACACCAGTTACTACTGTAGAGCCTTCAGCATCTTCAAGCGCTAAGGACGCTACTGTGACCGGTCCTCTGAAAGATAAGCAAAACCCAACTAGGAAGTCCAGCGTACAACCTACCTACAAGAATTCAAGATCTGACGCAGCACCTAAGCCACAAAGCCTCGGGAATGCGCTTTGCACACTTACCACAATTCTGCGCACCTTCCTGGCTTGCCTACATTCTCAATTTGCACAATCATTAATCACAATAATTGACATTGTTGTACCACTCATCACCTCCTGGTGTCATTAGACTGGATCGGTGAGAAATCAGCCCAAAACAACGGAAAAATACATGTAACAAAGAATAGACTTCCGTGCCCCTCCAAAACGAACTTCATCCCATCAATTATCCAGTGGAATGTTAACGGTCTCCGGAGACGAATAAACGACTTGAGGCAGCACCTACAAAGACACCAGGTCGAAGTGTTAGCGCTACAAGAAACTAACATTAAGCTGGGAGAGATCCGACTCTCACCATACGTCATATACAACAGCACGCCCCGAACAACTTCAACATCAGCAGATGCACCCAAGGCGTCCTTGTACATTCACCGGAACTTACCTCAAGTACAAGTGGATCTTTCTGATCTCTGCGACCACAGAGCTCAATACGTGGCTGTGACAATCAACAAAGGTAACTCAAACCTAACCATCGTCACAGCCTACGTACGGGCTAACGTTTCCTGGGACCCTACGATATTAGGTACAATACTCTCTAGGTGTGCACCAGCCACGCTGCTGCTGGGGGATTTTAACGCCCATAACGAGACCTGGGGAGAAAAACAAACGGCAGCACGCGGCAGATTACTGGAAGAATATACCACAGCCATTGGTCTCCGCTGTTTGAACGACGGAACCGCTACGTTTGTACGCCCAGGAGTAGAGCGTAGTGTACTTGACCTGAGTTTTGCTACCAACTCGATACGCGCAATATGGTCAGCGGGACCCGATAGCTGGGGCAGTGATTATATTCCTATAAAGATCACTTCCCTATCGAGCGCACCCGTCACACACAGGGCTTGCACGGTGACGAATTGGGACAACTACCGGATGTACTTTGAGCAACTAATGTCTCTTGACAATGCCGATTACATGACAGCAATAGCTCAGGCCTTCCCCAAATCAACCCGAACTGTAACCATTCCAATATATCGACCAAACCCAGACCTGACATACATCAAGCTCCGTGCTTTGCGCCGACAGCTACAGCGACGCGCACTCAAAACATCGCGACAGGAGGACATTCAACACTACCGGCGGGTCGACGCTGCATTCCGTAGACACACCAATCGCTTGCAACGAAGACAGTGGCGACAGCGGTGTGAGACGCTTCATACTCCTGGTGGTGGACGACGAGCGTGGCGCATGGCTCGTGTCCTAGCTGGGCATGCCATTCCCCGCTCACCTGCCCTCGGCATTGTCATCGCCAAGAACATCACCGTGGCTCAAGCGGCAGAGCTGCTCGCCGATGAATTCACTTCTGGGGGGCTATGTAGCGCTTTTTGCACTCCCAGGAGATTAGGGAGAGGGAAGTGACGTCAACGACACAGCAAACGCAGATTGGGTGTTGATTTCGTTTTCTTCTGTCAACATCCAATCTGCATTTGCTGTGTCGTTGACGTCACTTCCCTCTTCCAAGTCTCCTGGGAGTGCAAAAAGCGCAACATAGCACCCCTGCTCCAATAACTCCTCCTGGATTTGTCACAGGCAGCACGACCTCCCCCCAGCTCCGGTCACCACCTTCGTCCTCCAGCGACTCGGATTTCACGCTGCGGGAGCTTAAAAATGCTCTTCGCTGCACCTCTCGCAAACGAAGCGCACCAGGTCCTGATGGAATTACTTTTCAAGCACTGCGGAACCTTGACTCTATGGCCCTCCCAGGACTCCTTGCGTACCTAAACAACATCTGGAGTACGTCGGTACTCCCTCCCGCCTGGCTGACATCTGTGGTCGTTCCAATACACAAGTCAGGAAAACCCACATGTGAAACGAGCTCATACAGACCAATCTCCCTCACTTGCTGCCTCGGAAAGATTCTGGAGCGAATGATTCTGAGACGCCTTGACTGGCAACTTGAGACCTCTGGTGCCCTACCTCACCAGCTCTCTAGTTTCCGAAGACATCGATCTACAACAGATGCGATTGGCGACCTCGTGTCAGATATGGAGCAAGCTAAGGCGATGCGCCAAGCCAGCTCGGCCATCTTTCTTGACATCAAGAAAGCGTTCGACGCTGTTCCTCATACAACCATCATTGCTCAACTTCTTAAGTTTGGAGTATCTGGCCGGGCGCTGGCATTCATACGTGCATTCCTAAGTGGGCGCACAGTGCGCGTTCGCCTAAACGGAACGCTCAGTTCTCTACGTAACGTTGCTCAAGGCGTTCCCCAGGGCAGCGTCATAAGCCCATTTCTGCTCAATATAGTCATGGCAGCTCTCCCAGACGTCTTACGACGCATAAACAGCCATTCGCAGATTATCAACATGGCAATTTACGCTGACGATGTAGCCCTTTGGGCTACAGCTCCTACTAACACATACAGCATTATGCAGAGAACGCTCCAGCAAGGCTTAACAGCAGTAGCAAACGAAATATCAAGACTAGGGCTTACGCTTTCCGCCTCCAAAACCGCAGTCCTTCAATATCATCCGACGGCCAGATCATCTATCAACAGGGTCTATACCATCAACGGGTCTGATGTGGCACGAGTCCGAACATATACCTATCTGGGATTCCTGTTAGACGACCGCGTCTCCTGGCGCCCCGCGGTGAAGACAACCATCATAAGGTGTCGCCGGCATCTCAACGCCATCAGAATGATTATGGGCAGTCGGTGGGGAACACCCCAGGCCATGATGATGCAGCTCTATAGAGGGCTCATCCTCTCACGTCTACAATACGCCTTGCCGCTGGTCCGCACCAGCAGCACCCAATCCTCGGCTATAGATCTTCAACGAGTCGCAATTCGTTTATGCTTGGGCCTACCAAGATACTCCCCAAATACCCCAACGTTAGTGGAAGCCAGGGTCAATCTCGTTGAAAATCACGGCAGGGAGCTGACACTTCGGCACATAGCAAGACAGTCATCTTGTCAATCAACAGGTCCACTCCTAAAGCGTTTTCATCAGCGTCCACTCTCGCACCTCGGACAACTGGCAGCGCAATTCAGAGCACTCGTTGGTGACCCAGACATCATTTACATGACTCCACCACCATACGCTCCACCACTAAACATCAATGAGTCTGTTCCCGCTCTCAAAAGTAAACGGAACACAGCCCAACCTGTAGTCCGGAGCCTTGTTGAAGACCACATGGAAACGTCCTTCGCTGGTTGGCTGCGGGCATACACCGATGGCTCTGTGCTTCATAGCCGTAAGTCGTCTACTGCTGCCATGTGTATCCCAGCGCTCAACATGACCGAGTCCAGGAAGCTAAGTTTTTATACTACGTCGGCAACTGCCGAACTTGTGGCACTTTGGCTTGCCCTTGACTCACTTAACAACCTCCCTCAATGTGGCAAAGCGTTAATCCTCACAGACTCTAGGATGGCGCTGCAACAGCTAGATCGTCTTGAAGACGCACCGCAATACGCTCGATTCGTCGCGCATGTAGCGAGAAGCTTACAAGCAAAGGGCTGGCAATTAACCTTTCAGTGGTTGCCTTCGCACACTGGCATCTCGGGCAATGAGGCCGCTGACCAACTCGCTGCAGCGGCTCATCACCTTGATGTCCCAGTGGTAACAATACCTAAAATACACGAAGCTAAACTACTTATACATCAAGATATAATCGTTCATCACCCGGACCCACGGGTTTCTTGCGGAAAACCTCCTGTACGTGTCCCACCGAAGCTACAACGATCCAGCGCCTCCTTGCTGCGTAGGCTACGCACCGGATGTGCCTTCATGGCGAAAGCCCTCCACCGCATAAACTCTGCCTTCGACCCCCTCTGCCCAACCTGCAATGTTCCTGAGGACTTCGACCACCTCCTCTGGGACTGCGCGGCGTTAACGAAAGAGAGAAGATCCCTCATCGACGGCCTGCAGTGCGCCGGCGTCGCACATGCCACTACAGAGGAAATTCTTTTTCCTCCGGGTCCGGCCGGGACCGCTTCTAAAACATTCGCACGTCTCCTCACATTTTTAGAAGACACAGAATTATTCGATCGCCTATAAACCACAAGTATCCGACCTTAAGTGCAGAGTGCCAACAAGTAACAGTCATCCACCCCTTCCCTTTGTTTTAATCTCTCTCTCTCTCTTTTCTTTTAATCTGTCTCTCCTCTAACCCATTCCTCAACCCTGAACTGACTCGCCCCCATTTTTAGGAGTGGCCAACTGTTCAGGTTTTCCTTTCCAATAAAACGCTTACTACTACTACGGGTCGTGCCGTCTCATATTCCACACGCGCAGAGCTCCAGCGAGGTTGTCGCACGTGCAGAAAGACCACGGTATACCGGGGTGTCATGGTAACGAGATAATTTTTATCGCTCTCACACAGTTTCGCCGTTTGGCCGCCGGTGACACTGTCAGCCGCGGGCACGGCGGCCGCGGAATGATGCAGCCTTTCGGAGGCCCGTTGAACGAACGCTATCTGATTCCTCGCGCCGCGCGTTAAGCCCCGTCGTCTCTTCACCAAAAGAGTGTATCTTACACCGTGGCTCGGAGATGATGTCGTGAAGCAGACTCCCTGGTTTCGGCACCAAAATGTCGAGGATCTTACTCGGTTAAGAATTAAATAGGCCGAGCAGTAAATGTCGTACCGTTTGATCGGTCGTTCTCATAATTCAAGCTATACAAAAAAGAAAAAAAAAAAAAAAAAAAAAAAAACCTGCCTCGTCGTTGCCTTTCATCTATCGCTGTCCTTTCCACTTCATCCTTCTTGATTTTGCACAGTACCCTTGGCACGGTGGGACTGGATTCGCGTGCTTCGTTTTAATACTGTCTTTTCCGTCACAAGAGAAAGCATGTGCATCTTTCTGCATGGGGGCGCTGGCACCATACTATTTTTAAAGCCCCTTCATGACTTTAAAGTAGCGCAAATTGCGTCGATGCACGAGGCACGTACAACGTGCAGCCCTTGGGAAGATCGTGGCGGCACAGCGCGACACTGAGCTAGATTTCAGACGCCATGTCCTTCCCAGAAGGGGCGCGCGGCACGTGTCTCGAGCATTTCACAACAACGGATGGAGCTACTTTTCCCAGGATAGAGGGGCTTTAACTATCTCGCTGTTCCATGCTAACCCAGGGGCCTATATGTTGCACGTTTTGGACTCCCATGGCGATTATGGAGAAGGAAGTGACGTCAACAACGCAGCAAACGCAGATTGGATGTTGATTTTTTCTTCTGTCAACATCCAATCTGCGCTTGCTGTGTCGTTGACGTCACTTCCTTGTCCCTAGTGGCCGTCGGAGTCAAAAACGTGCAACATAGGGCCCCTGCTGATCAAGGGGTTTGTTTCTCATGGACCTATGGTGTAGTGTTGTGGCCCGAATTGCACGTCAACATCGGGGAAGACGTCTGGCGTGTATTTCCACCAGCAGCCCAACGATGAATCCCTAAACACCACGTGAAAAAAGAAGATACCAACAAAGAACCTTGACGTCAACAAGCACCCCTCTTTGGTGTGTGCGGAACGTCCTCTATTCCCTAAGTGAAGCATTTCGTAGATTATTGCTTGAATGGCAATCAAATGAATAAAGAGGAGAGTGCTCATAGCCTGCGATTTCTGTGCCGTGGCATTACCTCGGCGGGAGTCAGCATTCAGGTCTTTCACCAGGGCTGCAATTATGCTTCTTCTAGTGATTCTCAGAGTTCATACTCAGAATTAACATTCACCGCCAGTCACCGAGAATCTATAGCAGCACTTAACGCGCATGCCGCACTTCCAGGTCAACGTAAGGAATATATTGTAAAAGCTTGGTCTGCTGGGCAAGCTGGTAGTCGACATTCATATTAAAAATAGCGCAAAAAAGACGGGACAAAAAAGTCAAAGCCGTTTACAACTCCCTGTAATGCCGAATTAGAGCGCAGATCTTGAGGAGGAGGAGGGAAGGTTACCGAGGGGAGAGTATACCCCCCTCCCCCTCCCCCCATTCTTGACTCTCCTCCGGAGGGGGAAGGGGGTCACCTGACCTCGGGGAGGGGGGGGTGTCACGTGACCTCGGAGGGAGGGGGTCACGTGACCTCGGGGAGGAGTGTCACGTGACCTCAGGAGAGGGGGGTCACGTGACCCTGGGAGGGAGGGGTCACGTGACCTCGCGGTTACGCCGACGGCGACGCCGACGCCGCAAAAGCCGGAAACTGGCCCCTAAGAGCTGCGCTCTAAAAGACGAAGAAGCACACAGGACAAGCGCTAGCTTTCAACTGAAGTTTATTGGATGCTTCCAACTTTGCTATCGCCGTGCACGCGCGTGATCTCGTTTAAACAAAAGTGAAAGCCGTTTACAACTCCCTGTAACGCCGAATTAGAGCGCAGCTCTTGAGGAGGAGGATGGAAGGGTACTGGGGGGGGGGGGGGGGGTCAAGGGACCTTGGGTGGGGGTCACGTGACCTAGGGGGGTCACGTGACGATGACGATGCCGATGACGTCATCAGTAACGATGACGATGCGGATACCGATGACGTCATCAGTGATGATGACAATGACGATGCCGGTGACGCCATCAGTGATGATGACGATGACGATGCGGATGCCGGTGACGTCATCAGTGACGTCACTGATGACGTCATTCCCGATGATGACGATGACGATGCGGATGGTGATGATGACGGTGACGATGCGGATGCCGGTGACGTCATCAGTGTGATGACAATGACGATGCGGATGCCGGTGACGTCATCAGTGATGATGACGATGACGATGCGCATGCCGGTGACGTCATCAGTGACGTCACTGATGACGTCATCTGTGATGATGACGCTGATGATGCGGATGCCGGTGATGTCATCAGTGATGATGACGATGGCGATGTGGATGGTGATGATGACGATGGCGATGCGGGTGCCGGTGACGTCATCAGTGATGATGACGATGACGATGCGGATGCCGGTGACGTCATCAGTGACGTCACTGATGACGTGATCAGTGATGATGACGATGACGATGCGGATGCCGGTGACGTCATCAGTGACGTCACTGATGACGTCATCAGCGATGATGACGATGACGATGCGGATGCCGGTGACGTCATCAGTGATGATGACAATGACGATGCGGATGCCGGTGACGTCATCATTGATGATGACGCTGACGATGCGGATGCCGGTGACGTCATCAGTGACGTCACTGATGACGTCATGGGGGTCACGTGACCCCGGGGGTCACGTGACTTCGGGTGTCACGTGACCTTTGGGGTCACGTGACCCTGGGGGAGGGGTCACGTGACCTTGGGGTGACCTTGGGGAGTTACGTGACCTTGGGGTCACGTGACTTTTGGGGAGGGGTCACGTGACCTTGGGGGTCAAATGACCTTGGGATGACCTTGGTTACGCCGACGGCGACGGCGACGGCGACGCCGCTCAAGCCGGGAACGGGCCCCTAAGAGCTGCGCTCTAAAAACACGGCGTACCGCGAAGTCAGTAGGTACTGTCTGTTCAAAAAACTGTCTGTTCAAAAAACTTCAAGTGGTGCGGGGACGGCCAAGCTGGAGTGACCCGATTGGCAGAATACCGTAGGTTGGCGGTAGCGACGACGAAGCTTCTTTGGTGCAGAACTCGGTAGAACCTGCCAAAACTGGGGAAGAAAACGACAGTTTCTGTTGCCTCGGCGGTCTCTTTGGGTGGTGCTTCGGTCCCACCCGCCGTGGAACGAGTGCTGGAAAGAGGGCCAAAGTTTAGTCTTGAAACGTCGGGGGACAAACTTGAACTCTTGGCAGCTGTCCACAGGATTGCAGGCAAGGCTCCCACAGAGGAAAAGGAGCGATGTGTTTCGGAAAGCGTGGAGTCGTTGTAGAGGAGCTACGAAGGTAGCAAAGACAATCGGTCGGTCCTCCGGAGGGTTGTCCGTCACCTCCACGACCAGGACCTTTCGCTCCTGTTGGCTGACAAAAAAGGAAGCTTCACGGTACTCCCAAACAAATTATTTGGTGAGAAAGCTATGCTGGCCATCAACAAGAACTTCAAACTAGCAAACACACGACCGGTTAGGGCAAAGACTAGGGCTGTTAAGATGCTAGAGGAGTTGAACCTCGAGGCCTTGGAAAAGCGTGCAAGAAATTGCAAACTGGATGTCCTAAAGATGTTCTTTGCGGCATAGACGCACAAAGTTGAGTGCCCCTTCAGAGCCATCGCCACCGAGAGAGGCAGCTGGCAGGCCCAGGTGAGCAGATTTCTGCAGCTGCACCTCAATAACCTCATCCCAGAACACCCATACAAGGTGAGCAGTTCGGACCACCTCATCGACGTACTACGGGAGGGCCTACTCGGAGTCAACAACGCGTTCTCCTTGGGCGTTGCGTAATTGTTTTATTCGGTTCCACATTGACGAACTTCTAGTTGCTGTTCAGGAACTGATTGAGACATCGGGCGTTCTTGCATTTCAAAATGCGCGTGGAGTTACGGCTGATGCCTTCCTGGAAGTGTTGGACTGCTACCTAAACTCAACGCTTGTTTGCTTTGAGGACAAGGTGTATGTGCAGAGGTGTGGCATTTGTATCGGGTCTAGTGTGGCGCCTGTACTATGTGAGATGTTTCTTGCCAAGTTTGACAGCTCGGTTTTGCATGAGTTGGCTGACGCCCCCGTTGTGAAAGTTTGTAGGTACGCTGACTATTTTATTATTTTTGTTAGTGTTCCTTTAGAGCAAAGCCTGGTCTCTTTAGTCAAGACTACTCTGGAGGGTTTTAGCAGATCTTCTAAGCATTTACATTTTACCTACAAACTTCTGTTGGAATGATTTTTAGAGTTTTTAGATGTCCGGTTGTCTTTTAACTCCCTTGACCATGTGTGCTGGATGTACAGGCCACGCACAAAAAAGGCCCTTTTGGCATTTGACTCAGCCCACTCTAAATTGATAAAAGAGGGGCATCGCCTCGCTGTGCCTCCGGTCGGCACTGCTGAAGTCCTGTCCGCATGTAATTAGTGATAGTTTTGACCCCCAGACCCTTCGCTTGGAACACTCCGGTTTTCCCTCGGTTCTAATAGAGGAAGTTGCAGAATCCCTTCTAAAAAAAATTTGAAAAAGCTCAACCGTAACGGTTGAGCTTTTTGAATTTCGTAGTGCTACCACACATTCATAAAGTGTCGCACAATCTGAATAGGATAGTATCTAAGTTAGACGTGGACGTTGTTTTCACTGCCCGTGCAGATTGTCTAAAATGTGCGCTATGGTGAGCGGGCTGAAAGTGAAGAAACCTGCTTGCAGCAAGAAACACGTCACAAAGTTTGTGCCTTGTGCCACTGATGTCGTTTACAGGATTCCTTTAACGTGTGGTCGTGTTTACATAGGCCAGACGGGACGTTGCTTAAATGATAGACTTCGAGAACTTGCGGCTTCTCTTGGCAGCAATTACGGTTCCCACTTGCCGGGGGGACGTAAAACTTGTGGTTGTTCCCCCACGCTGGACGGGTGGAGGGACGCAACAAAGAAAGGTTAGAGAGAGAGTTGCTGGAGGCGGCAAATATACATGCTTGCGACAAAAACCTTTGCATCAGCGTCGCATCGGTGTATATGCAACCGAAAGAGTACAGCTTCATTACCACTATCTAGCCTGTAAATATTAACACGACGCTTTTTTGCCTTTCCTCGTTCGGATTGTGCGGGGGGGTGATGTAGCTGTTTTGCTGACTTTTTGAACAGGCAGTGGGCGGGCTATATCTACTGATTTGGTGGTACGCCGTGTTTTTAGAGCGCAGCTCTTAGAGGCCCGTTCCCGGCTTGAGCGGCGTCAACGTCGCCGTCGGCGTCGCCGTTGGCGTCGCCGTCGCCGTCGGCGTAACCAAGGTCATCCCAAGGTCACGTGGCCCCCCAAGGTCATCCCAAGGTCACGTGACCCCCAAGGTCACGCCAAGGTCACGTGACCCCCCTGAAGTCACGTGACCCCCCGAGGTCACGTGACCCCCCCCCCCCCCCCGAAGTCACGTGACACCCCCAGGTCACGTGACCACCCCCAGGCTCACGTGACCCCCGCCGAGGTCACGTGACCTCGCCGATGACGTCATCAGTGACGTCACTGATGACGATGACGATGCGGATGCCGGTGACGTCATCAGTGACGTCACTGGTGACGTCAGCAGTGATGATGACGATGACGATGCGGATGCCGGTGAGGTCATCAGTGACGTCACTGATGACGTCATCAGTGATGATGACGATGACGATGCAGATGCCGGTGACGTCATCAGTGACGTCACTGGTGACGTCAGCAGTGATGATGAAGATGACGATGCGGATGCCGGTGAGGTCATCAGTGACGTCACTGATGACCTCATCAGTGATGATGACGATGACGATGCGGATGCCGGTGACGTCATCAGTGACGATGACGTCATCGGGGAGGTCACGTGACCTCGGCGGGGGTCACGTGACCCTGGGGTTGTTCACGTGACCTGGGGGTGTCACGTGACTTCGGGGGCATCCGCATCGTCATCGTCATCATCACAGATGACGTCATCAGTGACGTCACTGATGACGTCACCGACATCCGCATCGTCATCGTCATCATCGCTGATGACGTTGTAGCAACCGGCTGTTCGGACGAAGGAAGAAGAGGTGGACAAGGGAGAACGAGCTGAGAGGCCGAGCTCAGAACACCGGCAGCTTCCGACCGAACTGGACGTGTATATAATTTTGTAAATAAAGATAGGTAGGGAACTTCTTTCCCTACAATTGGTGACCCGGACGTGATCCGCAAGCCACCTCCGTCATGGCTACCGATGAGGCAACACCGCTGGACATCACCGTCGTCCGCACGCTCAGGCTTCCCCGATTCTGGACAGCGGACCCACAACTTTGGTTCGCGCAAGTGGAGAGCCAATTTACAACCAGCCACATCACCTCGCAAGCACAGAGGTTCCACCATGTGGTAGCGGCGTTGCCTCCCGAAACTGCCGTTGATATTCGAGACATCATCCTCGAACCACCAACAACTAACCCGTACGACAATTTGAAGGCTGAGCTCATCAAACGCACCTCGGCATCCGAGCATCAACGACTCCAGCGACTACTAACATCTGAAGAGCTGGGCGACCGCACACCATCCCAGCTACTGCGACGTCTTCAACAACTTCTTGGAGAGCGGGCAGCGACATTCGACCCCGCCCTGTTGCGGGAGCTCTTCTTGCAAAGACTTCCTAACAACGTAAGAATGGTTCTTACTTCTGCATCAGGACTCGCATTAGTTCAGCTCGCCCAGTTGGCGGACACCGTGATGGAAGTCGCTGCACCGCAAGTCGCTGCCCCGCAAGTCGCTCCTATTGCGGCCACGCAATCGCATCTGCTCGGTGCACCGGCAAACATCTCTGCCGCTGAAACAACGGAGGATTCTTTTCGCACGGATATCCAACAAGCGATCAAGACCCTCACCGCCCAAGTAGCCGCGCTCACTTCACGTTCACGATCGGACCATCGCCAGAGATCCACGTCCCGCCCCCGATACAGTTCGCCCTCCCAAACCCGAGCAGTATCAAGACATTCAGATATCTGTTGGTACCATCGGACCTTCGGCGACCGCGCCCGAAACTGCGTAGGACCATGCTCTGCTTCGGGAAATGCCCGCACCCACCACTAGAGGCGGCGAGTGGTGGGGGTACGCAGCTCAGCCGCTTGTTCTTCATAACAGATCGCGGCTCCGGTTTGCGATTCTTGGTTGACACCGGCGCGGAGGTGAGCGTACTACCAGTTTCTGCCGTTGAAACAAAAGTCAGGCAGACACTTACCACTCTACAAGCTGCCAATAAGACTCCAATCGCTACTTACGGTGAGCACGCTTTGTCCCTCAACATCGGACTGCGTCGAGTATTCCGCTGGGTTTTTCTCGTCGCGGACGTGTCTTATCCTATTATCGGTGCCGATTTTTTACGACATTTTAACCTACTGGTTGATATGCAACGTAAGCGCCTCGTAGATGCTACTACAAATATTGTTACACACCTCGCGTGTAAGCCTGCACGACCTCCGGACAGGCCTAACTGCTCCAGTCCAACTTCGCCGTACGAAAGTTTGCTACGAGAGTTCGGGTCTATCACTCGCCCTACCAACTTTCAGCGTCCAGTGAAGCACAATGTTGCCCACCACATCGCGACTACTGGGCCACCTACTCATGCTCGACCACGTCGGCTTCCACCAGACCGTTTAAAGATCGCGCGAGATGAATTTGATCACATGCTAGAGCTTGGCATCATTCAACCATCATCAAGTCCATGGGCGTCTCCACTGCACATGGTTCCCAAGAAAAACCCTGGTGACTGGAGACCGTGCGGGGACTATCGTGCTCTAAACAACGCCACAGTCCCCGACAGGTACCCACTGCCATACATCGCGGATTTCACGACTTCCCTGTGTGGCTCAAAGGTTTTCTCTAAAATAGACCTAGTAAAGGCGTACCACCAGATCCCAGTTGAGCCGAGTGACGTCCCCAAGACGGCCATCATCACACCTTTCGGTTTATTTGAGTATCTTCGCATGCCTTTTGGGTTACGAAATGCAGCTCAAACATTCCAGCGCTTCGTCGACCATGTCATCCGAGGACTTCCCTTCGTCTATGCCTACGTTGACGACCTGTTAATCTACAGCCATGACGATGAAGAACACATTCAGCATCTTCGACTGCTTTTTCAGCGCCTTGATGAGCACGGCCTCATAATCAACAAGGAAAAATGCGAGTTTGGAGTCACGACGTTGAATTTCTTAGGCCATCAAGTGGATCACACAGGAGTCCGTCCACTTCCCGAAAAAGTCGCAGCCATTAAGGTTTTTCCACAACCAACAACCATTCATAAACTCAGAGAGTTCCTGGGTCTCATAAATTTCTATCGGCGTTTTATTCCCAACTGCGCTTCAACACTCCTGCCGCTCACTAATATGCTCAAAGGCGAACACAAGGACTCAACACCGTTAAATTGGAGCGACTCGGCTTTCCAAGCTTTCAGCCGCATAAAAGGAGATCTCGCTAACGCTACCCTACTCGTTCACCCCTGCCAAGAGCTTCCCGTGAGTGTCATGGTTGACGCCTCCAATATTGCTATTGGCGCTGTCCTGCAGCAGCTCTCCGACAAGAACTGGCAGCCCATCGCGTTCTACTCCCGAAAACTCAGCGCAACAGAGTCACGCTATAGTACATTCGGTAGGGAGCTCCTTGCGATTCATCAAGCCATCAAACACTTCCGGCATTTCCTAGAGGGTCGTCATTTCGTCGTTTTCACCGACCACAAACCCTTAACATACGCACTGAAATCAGGGAGCGACAAATTTACTCCCCGTGAGATCCGTCAAATGTCATACATATCAGAATTCACGACAGACATCCGCCATGTCAAAGGCAAAGACAACCTGGCAGCTGATGCGCTCTCGCGGGTTATCGTCACTCCCTGCTGCAGCATGGTACCCATGACAATTGATTTTGAAGCCATGGCCTCAGCTCAGCGAGATGACACCGAGCTTCAACAAGTTCGTTCATCGCACTGCAGCCTGAATTTGCGCGAGGTAGTCTTGCCAATGTGTGGTACACCACTCATCTGCGACCACACCACAGGCGCACCCCGACCTTTAGTACCGCTGCATTTCCGTCGTCAAGTTTTTGACTCCCTACACTCCATGGCACACCCTGGAGTTCGAGCAACTCAGCGGTTAATCACTGAACGCTTTGTATGGCCGGGTGTGAACAAGGACGTACAAAACTGGAATCGCTCTTGTCTGGCCTGCCAGCGGTCTAAAACTCAACGTCATACGTCATCACCATACGATGCTTTCCCAACACCGACAGCGCGCTTCGATGCCGTACACCTAGACATTGTGGGTCCTCTCCCAACATCTGGTGGAAACACATATATACTGACATGCATTGATCGCTTCACGCGCTGGCCTGAAGCATTTCCCATTCCTAACATCACCGCCGAAACCACGGCACGGACATTCGTCGAAGGTTGGATTGCTCGATTTGGTGTGCCTTCATCGGTTACCACCGACCGAGGGAGACAGTTCGAGTCCGCTTTATTCCGAGAGCTCATGAGACTACTAGGGTGCTCGCGTATTCGGACCACGTCATACCACCCCATGGCTAACGGCATCGTAGAGCGCTTCCATCGCACGCTCAAGGCTTCTCTAATAGCACACGATGACCGTGTTCATTGGAGCGTCCACCTCCCATTGGTTCTTTTGGGACTCCGGACCGCTTTCAAAGAAGATATCGGTTGTAGTGCTGCCCAGCTCGTATATGGCGCACCCCTTCGCCTTCCAGGGGAATTGATCATCCCGGCTGATCACGGCACCAATAGCGATCCCGCCAGCTACGCCACGCAACTCACGACGGCTATGCGGGCCCTCCGCGCGACCCCTCCTCGTCCACAACAGCGTAAATCGACATACGTTTCGACTGAGCTCGCCCACTGCACTCACGTATTCGTCCGCCACGATGCAAGTCGCCAATCTCTACAACATCCGTACGACGGCCCATTCAGAGTAATTGATCGTCGGGACAAATATTTTCTTCTTGATCTAAAGGGACGAAAAGACACCGTGTCAATCGATCGCCTCAAGCCAGCCTACCTTGACACTCCTGTTGCTTCTACACCTCCAACCACCTCGCTTGAATCAAGGACATGCACACCGGGAATTTCGAAGGACATACACAAACACTTATCCCTACTACTACCGCGAATGGTTTCCGGTAACAAGCCACAGAGGCATCCTGACCAGCCAAAACGCCATGTCACGTGGGCACCTCTACCACCACAACTCGGCGTTTTCCAACGACCTCCTTGTTGGAGGGGGAGTACCTGTAGCAACCGGCTGTTCGGACGAAGGAAGAAGAGGTGGACAAGGGAGAACGAGCTGAGAGGCCGAGCTCAGAACACCGGCAGCTTCCGACCGAACTGGACGTGTATATAATTTTGTAAATAAAGATAGGTAGGGAACTTCTTTCCCTACAACGTCATCGGAGTCCACATCGTCATCGTCACTGATGACGTCATCAGTGACGTCACTGATAACATCATCGGCATCGTCACGTGACCCCCCCCCCCAGGTCACTTCACTCCCCCAGTACAGGGGTATTCACACGAGGGAGAAATCCCGGGGATTTCTCCCCGGCACGCGCGCATCACGAGATGAAAACGCGAGGCTTTTGCACATCGCAAAGCCTGTCGTTTTCGTCGTGGGATGCGCGTGCCGGGGAGAAATCCCCGGGATTTCTCCCTCGTGTGAATACGCCCCTTCCCTTCTGCTCCTCAAGAGCTGCGCTCTAATTCGGTGTTACAGGGAGTTGTAAACGGCTTTCACTTTTTTTGTTTAGACGAGATTAGGCGCGTGCACGGCGATAGCAAAGTTGGAAGTATTTAATAAACTTTAGTTGTCAGTTAGTGCCTGTCCTGTGTGCTTCTTCGTCTTTTTGCCCTGTCTATTTTGCACTATTTTTAATATGAATGTAAGTAATAAGCAAGCCCCGCGATACTTTCAAAACAATTTTCGCGTTCGCTTCTTCTTTGTTGGCTTTCCAGATTGCTTTGATCAGAGTTTCTACTCGTGGACATTTTTCAGTGGCATTTCCAAAGAGGGGAGGAGAGCACACATGCACAGCTTTGATCAGCGCTCAAGCGCGCTCTCCCGTCCCTTTGATCATTCGATTGCAGCAGCGCTGTGGCGCAGCTCCCGGCAGCCCGTGGCGCTTTGCCTGCTTCGGGAACATAAGTGTTATGCCTCACTGAACATGCCGTAAGACAGCGAGCACGTATCCAGTCCGGCCGTGCCACTGGCCGTGCAGGAACTCTTGAAGGCGCGAGCGCGATACGTATTGCGCTTCTGGCTGGCCGGCTTTCAAGCGAGAGCTGCAGAGAGCTCGCGATCACGCCATTTCGTTTCCGTACCCCTTTAAAGGGTAGCCCGTGAATCACTCGGTCATCTTTACCACTTCAGCACTGTCACTCCTCCCTCACCCCCCTCCCCCACCCCCTTATTTTTTTCTTTCTTCTCCCGTAAACCAGGCGATGTCACGTTATGCAAACACGCCAATCAGAATGGCAAAATAGACCTTTCCGGACCGTCGCCTCCGACCGTCGTATTGCCTGGTCGGACGTCGGATCGGACGGTTTCGTCGTACATGTGTTTCGCGCTTTATTCCGTTTACTTTGCCACAGCAGGACAGGTTATTGCCATTTTATATTCTATTGTCTCCCACACCTCAGCATTATCGCTTGTGGGGGCTCGTCAACGCCCGCTTCGATGGCTCTGTATCTCGACAAGACAAAAGAAGGTCAGCAATGGCGGCTATAATCTGACGTGTGTGTAAAGCGTCTTTCGTTCATTGAAGTGTGTATATAGAAATGTTTTCCCCTTTATTCGAGTTTGTGTAAAGAAGATTTTTGTTCCTGTTCTTTACCACGTGTCACTGCTCTCCTGTAGGGGCGGCGAGGACTGTCAAGCAGTGGGTAACACTGCGTTTTCCTCGCCAACCTCAGTCTGTGCACTCAAGCTGGAATTTACAGTGATCGATTGATTATGAACCCTGTTGCCCGACTTCTAGACGAAAATTTTGCATTTTGGGAAAAAAAGTAACTTGCAAAGTAGTGCATTTTATATTTTATAAATTAAACTACTTTGGGGTTCATCGTGATGTTCATACAGTACGATTACACCAATGATAGGCATTATAAAAGAAAACAAACGCACCTTCAACGCGTTAGTAAACTTATTAATATAAAACAGTGAAGCGATACACACATCAAATATTGCGCCCCCTCCACCACCAGGTGACGTCAGCTTGTCCTCAATTTAAGCACATGCGCATAGTAAACAAAACTTAAGTTTAAAACGATAGAAAAAAAAAGGAGTGTGTAAGGTGACAACAGAACACGGAGTAACTTTCAATTGAATTTCTAATAAAGATAAAACACATACATAAAAACATGAAAAGAAAGCGAACACGTGCTGGCGGAGCATGCTGAAATATGGCAATATAATTAAAGGGTGCCTCACTCACGTAAGTTGTTTAGGTATGTGTCAAACACTGTTTCTACCTCAGTCGAACCTCAGTCGAACTTTCTGGCGAGCTTGGCGTGGAAAGGTCGAAAACAGCCGAACCTGGTCGAGCTTGATCATCGTCCGGTTTGCGACATCCCTAACCGCTATCAGAGTGCGGCCTCGTGGAATCGGCGCAATCCAGACGAGTGAGTTTCGCCTTCCTGTTTACCGCCGCCGCAGTCGAGCGGCGCCCGTCTCTCGCAGTCTGGGAGCCGTCTCGACGAGAACAATGGGCCCGCCTCGCCGAGTACGATCCGTCAAGCAACCGTTGTGCCGATGGCTGCTGCTTCTCGCAGCGTGCTGGCGAACGAGGGATCTGTCTACTGCCTCGACCGATGAAGGCTTTGCTGCGGCGTTTCGTCGGGGGTTACAAAGATACATTTCGTACCACTGTTCGCGTCGCGAACTCCGAGCGTTTACGTGCAGGTCCGAGTCATGCGTTGTGCTGGCTGACTGCGACTCCCGGATATTTATGTCACTGCGAGGCAAGGCAAAAAAAGTCATGTTTTTTTTTTGTTTTTTAGAAACAAAAATCAATCTGAGGATTCAGACTTATTTTATTTAAATCAGGATTATTTTATTTAAATCCTATTTGTTTTTTTAAACCAGATTTATTTGATAAAAGTGTGATTTATTTCATGTAAATGAACCTTGCATGATTTAAATCATTTCAGTTAGACAAAAGTTACTTTTATATCACTAAATCTGTGTTTTTTTCCTTTTTGTTTAATGGCTGCCTGATATAATTGATTCTTCCCGCTGGATCGTTTTTCGCTTCAAATACAAAATAAATGCCCAAAATACTGCAGTCTGTAGTATTATTTTCGGGTAAAAGTGTTTCATTTAAATCATTACAACCAAATTTGTGCGGTTTATATCATGATATATACAATTATTTAAATCACAATTCAAATCATCGTGATTTTTTTTTTTTTTTACTTCGCTGCATAGGGACTAAAAAGCTAAGCAGAAATTTAAAAAAAAAAAAAAAAAAATAGAGCGTGTTCCCCCCCCCCCCCCCCCCCCCCAAAAAAAAATTTTACAGAGTTTTTTTTTTTTTTTTGGCGAAAAAATGAACTACGCGTCGTCTCAATCACAACCCAAATGTAGTGCTCGAATGAATTGACAAGACGTCCCGATTTAGGCGGGTCCCGCTTTTCCGGCCGTGGTCCCATTGTCCCTGGCAGCGTGCCTCCGAGGTGGTGTTTTGTTTAGCTTCGGCTCCCCCGAACCACGAATAGAGCAAAGACACGGTTAGGCGCTAGGATATCGCACGAATGGGAGGGTGTTTCCTCGCATGAATCAACAAGATATGCTATGCAGCGGAGATGATGTTTCTGAAGGGTAATTCTCGCATGGCATGTGAACGGTACTATGGGCAAAGTATTGCAGTTGTCGTGGCCTTGGTTTTCGATTACAAAACTATATTTGTTTACATATTTACAAAAGTTGGTAAAGATGTGGGCCAGTCCGAGCTCGCTGTGTTCGTTCCGTGGCTCGTGTCGCGCCGCTCGTAGTTCAGTAAGTCCCTGCCTCGCGCGCGAGCCATGAGCGTTCGTCACACCACGGGGCCTGTGCACTGTAACCACTTAAACCGTGTCTGTAACCAAAGTTACTAGATTACCTCAGTTGTGGAACTCCCGCGGAAGAGGTACCACATACTTGGGGTACACCCCTCACTCACTTCAGTCCGCCTCCCGTCGTTTGAAGCGCCATCTAGATTTTCGTTTCATAACTTTGTGTTCCATAGAGCGTAGCTAAAACGCCATCTAGACGCTCTGCTTCGAAACAAACGTGTCCCATATGATACACTGCAGTTACCCTAGCAGCCGTCCGGCGCGTCGATCGACGGAAGGCGAGTCGTCGTGAGTGAGGGGGAGGTGGGGGGGGGGGGGGGGGGGGGGGGGTACTGCTTGTGCAAGCAGCGTTTATGGGCAGTTCCGTAACTGAGCTAATCTAATAACGTTGACTGCAACAATGCCCATCGCTACAGTATCTACAAAAATTAATAAATTGACAGTAAAGAAATATTCTAACCAAACGTATTGGTATTCGCTGTTTTAAACCATAGTTAAAAGCCCTAAAATCGCTTTTAACCATGCTTCAAACTTCCCATTCGTAAGAACCAGGGATGGGCAAAATACATGCAAATATGTATCGAAATACAAATACAAAATACTTCGTCAAAAATGTATTTAATTCCAAATCTAACTACACTTGCAAAAAAAAATTTAAGTACAAAATACAAATACAACCAAATGTATTTGGTCTCCTCCAAATACTTTTCCAAATACATTTCTCCAAATTTGCGTCAGCGACTTCAAGGCACCTGGGTTTCTGGGTATCTCATTTTAATTTTGCATCGCACACTCGGGAGTTAGTGTGCGAGGCTCTAGTAACGTAATAGAAATACAATCACAAAATATAATCATAATCTCAAAAAAGCTTGGACGTAATAGGTGAAAAAAGTGCAGAACTTCGAGCAGCTTTTTTCGTCGATTACATTTTGTTATAGACCACGGGTGGCCAAACCGCGGCTCGCGAGCCGCATGCGGCTCCTTGCTGGTCCAAGTGCGGCTCGCGGATCCCTCGTAAGGGGACCCCCCTCCCCGCCTTCCCGCATTTCCCCAGGAAAAAAAGAAGGGATTTCAGGCAGAATGAAGTACGGCTCGCGGTTTGGCAGCCTTGTGCCTCCATACGTACTGTCGTACAGCCTTGTGCACTCATACGTACAGTCAGACTCTGAACAAAATTTTAAACTTGCCCCCCCCCCCCCGGTGGCTCTTAGAAGTTTCTTAATTCCGTTTGCGGCTCTTAGGCCTGGTAGGCCTGGCCACCCCTGGTATAGACCAACAAAGAACCGAGACGACCAAGACGCGCAGCACTAGCCAGAGCATTTTTTATTGTTGCAACTCGCACCAGTTACGGAAATCTGGACGACCCGCGCATTTAGAATGTTTCAGGCAAACATATGGATGGAAATCAGGCTGGAAAGCATCACAAGTTGTCACAGGCACTTACTTAGCCAATCTGCCTGTGAACGTCGATTTCGTCACTATTTTTGCCCTGGACTAGCACCGTAATCACAAAGTCACTAAACGCTTGTGCTTGATTGAGAGACACTGCACTCGGTGCAGAACGCAGTTTTCTTCCTGCTCTGAACAGTGACAATAAATTTTAGGGATGTATTTTCACCCACAAAATTGTATTTAATTACAATTGTATTTGAAATACCCACGTTTTAGTATTTAAATACACACGTCAAATGCATTACCCAATTTGTAATTAAATACAAATGCAAAATACACAAAGTATTTGAAATATTGCCCATCCCTGGTAAGAACCCACAGCCCCACTGGTAAGCACACATCTAGCCACACTTAAAAGCGCTAAAAGCGCTTTTAACCATGGTGGCATCTCATAAAGTACTGTCCTGCCTTCGCACAGGGCCGAGGCCACGTCGATGACCTACGCGCGACCTCTCTAGCAGCCCTTCTTGCTATTATAAGAACAGATGATGACGCCCAAAGGGCGGTCGCAGATTATGGAAAGATCAGTGGCTACCGAGCGGTGTAGTGCGGGTAGACTGCCCTAGCACCTTGCCCGACATGTTGAAATGAACAAACCCCTTCCTCTACCCCCCTTTTCCCCACAAAGTCTTTGAGCCATCCTTATCATTAGAGGACTTCCATCAATCAATCAACCATGGTTAGAGGCGTGTGCCAACAGTATGCACATTGAAATGAAAAGAAATGCGCGCGGTGAATACCAAATATTACAAAAGGTGTGATTTGTAACCTAAATTTAAAATTTACAAATCGCACAACACCAATTTCCTGAAGACGTTTTCTATCATCCGGTCCTCTCTGGAGTACGCCACCAGAGGGGGCCTGGACTGAGGCCCCTCTGGTGCAGAGTTGTGAGATGCAGAAGTTGTGGAGGCTACCCGAACAATGAGCACCAATTATGGGCTTGCACAGGCGTCATACCAGCCAGAAACGCCATCATAAGCAGGTTGCCACCTGCACATCGCCCCCAGAGCTGGGAGGATTGGATTAACCCCCCTCCTGAGTATGAGCCTACCCGTTGGCCCCTCCTGGTCCAGCACGTGAAAAGCACCCTGGACGAGGAGTGGTGACCAAAGCAAGCATCGGACTGGATGCAATAAAGATGTTTGTTCTCTCTCTCTCTATCATAGAGGAGATTACGACCGGAGTTAAACAAACCATGGGATACGCTAGGAAGAAGAGTTTTCGTGTTTTGAAGGAGCATCACTCGGAATAAGTCTCGGTAAAACATAAAAATTCATCCCCCGAGGTACCATAATACGTAAATGTCATGATGAGGACATCGATAGAAGGTCTGATCCAAGTAAACTAAAATACTTTTGTATTTTTTTTTTTTGGTCGCAGATTAGTGTTTTAGTTACATCACTACTGAAGAAGATGGGTGTCTACGGGAAACCCATAGAAAATAAGAAAACATTATACAAAGCGTGCTCGAAATCTGCGCGGATTTGCCACCCACCCCCAATCGTTATCCAAATATGATCTTTCTTTACTTCTCCCTGGGTCATTTGCTCGTGTTTCCGCCCATTTTACGTGACATCCACACCGAATCTCCAAAGGCCCACTGGTAACAACAACCTCCCAGTAATTTCTCCTTGTTACGCAGCCTTACTTGTCCTGCTCCTTGACGGATCTTTAGAATGGTTGCTTCTCCCTCACCCCTTGTCATTGATGTTGATTGCAGACGGCAGCGTGTGGCGTCACTCGATATGTCGACGTCATCGCCAGCTGCATGCGCCTAATGTGGCGCACACGGGAGAAGGCTCGTTTATTCGACGCCTCCTGGAGTGCACCGCCGGGGGCGTACGGGCGCCGAGCAGCGGTCCGTGCTCGTAAATGCGCCGCCTCGACGGCGCATGCCTCCCCGGAGTATTTCCTCCTCCGTGGCGTAAGGACGTTCGGTAAGAGGCTTGACTGCACATGGCCACGCGAGGCGGACCCGAGCATGCATGCATGCATGCTTGGCGGCACTTCGCGCCTCGTGGCATCGGTGAGGAATCCCAAGGCGCGTCTTCAGCTCCCTGTATACGGCCCAGTGCATTAGTGCGGAAGCCGCTTCATCGACCTCATCCTCCGCAGTGTTCAACTTTGGATAAATGTTTCTTTTTTTTCTGGCGAGAGTTTATATGGTGCAACGAGCTGTCGCGGTGGGAGCTCTCTTTACGAGCGGCAGCAAAAATTGCGATTCCCGTTTTTTGTGAGTTATGGTTATCAGCGTCATTGAAAGGATGAGAACGGCAGGAAAGTCGTTCAGTCTAGACTCGCCTCCCAGCACGAGCTTCTCTATACCTTCGGCAACAGCCCGGCGTCCGGCGAGCTATTTAACGCGGACGGGTAGCCAAAGCACGGCGACGGTAGCCAGCGCGTGCAGGAGGCATCCAAAAAAGAGGCCTGTCAGTGAAGCTGACGGAGAGGAGGAGACGAGAGCGCTCGGGGATGTAAAAACGCCGAGCTCTGGTGGGAATGATTAGGGGGGTAGGCCTAATGATAGCTGCCCTTGTCTCTCTCCACTGCACGTGGAACGCGTTCGAATGCGAGGGCCAAACGCCAGACGCCGGAGTTCCGCGTTCTAACGCATTCGACGAGTGCGGTGGAGACAAAGGCAGCTGTCATTAGGTCTACCCCCCTAATCATTCCCACCAGAGTTCGGCATTTTAACGTCACCGCGCGCTTCCGTCTCTTCCTTTCGCTTAAGGGCGATTCACACACTTGCGTCGAGTCCAAATGAGTGCTAGGGTTGTTATGCAGGGCTGCCAACACGGAAAGTCAAAATTTCCCCAGCGTACGCCTGAAATTTCCCTATTTCTGCCGAAAGTTCCCTCGCTTGCACTAATAATCATATAATACTTAATATTCGATGTTTTCTACATCATTTCCATTTCTACGATGATACATATTATATAGCCTTTACGCCTCGCGTACGTTTCTCAAAGAAATTAGTTTATCGGGCCAAGACCATGGCCAGAGCAAATTTGACGAAAGGAAGTGTTACTGCGAGATTTAAACTGACGAATGAGACCCTATCTTTGATTAGATGTTATGCAAGTCATCAGAACATTGTACTGCTTTAATAACCATACATTAGCGGCGCTATTAATAATAGTCCGAAACAAAAGGTGTAAAAGAAGCGAGATTTCCCAAACTCGAACCCAAGGAACAAGACGCACGGTAGGTACTATTTCGTGCCCAGCTTCACGAAATATTATTAGTCATGGTAAGTCTGTGTTAAGTTTGTAGAAATCCTGCTTATTAGTTAAGGTGATTTTTCTTAGGAAAGCTTATCTTTCCAAAGTTGCGTCAACATTGTTTTTTTTTGTTTTGTTTTTTTTTAGCTTACTATGTTTGTGTCGGCGGGGCCACAGCGGCCGCAATGCGGGAGCGGTTCCCCCCACGGTTGTTAAGAAGCGTCTCGGGTTTCGGGAGTCCGCTCGGACCGGGACCGAAAGAACCCGCGCCTGGAGAAGCGTGTAGCTTTCAGCCGAATGTGCCTGTATATAGAGGGTTTTGCCGCTTCTTGTAAAATTGTCGCTTTTTGCCCGATGCAATAACTTAGCGGGTGGCGCAAGTCAGACTGGGAAAATTGCAGAGAACAACTCTACAAGGAATTTAGGTTTGGCGGTTGCGGCGCCAGGCTGACAGCTCGCCGACCATTGAAGAACAGTGTACCACGTGGGAGTGGTGAAATTCGAAGGTATTGGTCGGTCCCTGAAAGGAAAGGAGGCCCCTGCGAGTATACAAAAGGATCCCCGAGAGGATTCTGGAGGATTGGTTTCGATTCGATTTTGGGAGACTGGGAACAAAAGTACGGGGTTTAATTTTGGGATTTTCACTCACTGTTGAGTTGTTTTGTTTCATAATAAACGTGGCCACACTGGTCACTGTAAAGTCAACCAACGCCGCAATGTGTTCAGCGGGATCGAACAACTTTTAGTATTATTTTTATTATCAACTTCCCGGGGGCTGTCATCGGGCGAACACCGTCATCGGTCGTCACCATCTGGACCAGGACGCGCCCACCCCCATACCACCAGGTCCAGGACGCACAAAGGAAGTCGACTGTCTGCATCTTGGACACGTAAGTCTGTATCTCCAGATATCGCAGTATTTCTTTTTATACTCAAGCTTCGTTTTCAAAAAGGCACAGCGGCGCTGTCAGAAGCTTCGACTTGGCTGGTTTCTCCTCCGTAGTTTTCAAAAGGGAAATGAAAACTTACTTTGCCAAGAAAAGTTGTTCGAGTGCTCCTCAGTTTTGCCTGATGGTCGCACAGCAAACCGCCAAACGGCTGAAGGGAATAACCGAGTTATAGCTAAAGCCACTAAAATTCGATGTTATCTTGAAAAAAAAAAAAAAATCATACTTGATTTATAAAATTCCAAACATATACGGTGCCCAACATTTCCAGTGCAGTACAACCGCTAACCTGGGGTTTTTAACGTGCATCACGCAGTAGTGATTACACGAACCTGTGCCGGTACGAAACTCGCCCAGATCGCCCGTCACCGTTAACCCGTAGAGGGATTAACGCCGCACTTGACGGGACTCACGCAAGTACATGTGTGAATCACCCTTTATCCGAACGAGAAGAAACTGGGGAAGGAATAACTCATCAAACTGTAAATGGGCAAGGAAAACTAAAAAACCTATCATGTGTGCAGTAAATAAGCGACTTCGTGCACCCCGGTTGGTTGCACTGTGTTACTTAAGTGGTGGTCTCTACTAATTTTTAAAAATGATTTTTTTTTTCTTTTAAACTAATAAACATAGTTTCTCGAAACAGCTGGCCGGAGGAGGTAGTGAATGACTCTCAGAGTCGTTTCAACTAACTGCCTGCTTTTGTAAGCAGTGATATTTAAGATTTTGTTGTGTTCGTTCGATTTTTTTTTTATTTTGTTTTATCGTTCCTTATCTTAGGGTCTACAAACATTTTAATTATGAGTTATATACCTGTTATAGATCGCGACCCTTTCTGCGTTTGTTCTTACGAACCCAAAGAATATTTGTACGGAATGCTTGCTGCACTTTTCAGCGAGAACTTTAAATGTATAATTCATCCTTAACAAAAATTGGGGAAAACCAATTAACTAAGTGCCCTAAATTGGCGGGCCAAGCCCGGAAATTTAAGAAAAGTTCTGGGAATTTCAGTTTTGCCTTCGAGCAGAAGTCGTGATGTAACAAACTCCTTTGCTACACGTTCGGTCTTAAAAAGAAGAAGGCCAATTAAAAAAAAATCACTTAGTTTTGGTTCGCAGAGTATCGTACGAATACTCGCCAGCAACTGTCGAATCAGGAACAAAGCGTTGGTAGCAGCAAACTCCATATTAGCCAAAACGCGCTTTGTGCCACGCAACACAACAGGGCGCGCGTGCACAGCTAAGTTGACAGCACGTACACTCTTGGCAACAAACAAATCTTTTCTGAGGTAATCTCCCCAAAAACAGCAGCAAAAAAAAAAAAAAAAAACATTACAGAGGTTGTGACGCGCGCCGCGCAAGTGTCGTCAAGCACCAGGCTTACTTTTGAACGTTTTAAAGATTGTTTATCTTAAAAATGGCTTTGATATGCTAATCATGTCATATAACACCTGAGACCGTGGTGGAAGAAATTGGAAACTTTTTAGTAGAAGGAACAGACACAGAAAGGGACACAGAAAGGGACGTCAGAGAGGGACGTTGAGACGTCCCTTTCTGCGTCAGTTCCTTCTACTAAAAAGTTTGCAATTTCTTCCACCAGTCTCAGGTGTTATATGACACGATTAGCTATCACCAGCTCGCCTGCACACTCCCTGTCTTTTGTTATGCCGTAATTCTACCCATGCAAAAGAACTCCTAAACACGTTACTCACGATTTTTAAAATAAGAGTTATCAGTTGACGTGGGTGCGAACTAACATAACCACTCCGTGCGGTTACTTGGCGCGTCGTCTGCTCGAATCAGACTCGCGACGTCACAGGAGAGCGCCCGCGAGGTGGCGCCACCGAAACATGTCGGAGACTGTATACGAGCAGCGTCTAACAAAGTTACCGAACACAGAGGCAACGGTTGAAACAGTTGCTACATTGGATGAAAATATTATAACGCGGAACTTCCCTTCATGCGGAGCGCGGCACAAAGTAATTGCCCGCAGCTTTTCGTTCCCACAAGAGGATTGAGGGCGATGCTCTTACCACGGCGAATCGATCCTGGTTCGCGCTCCGCTAAAATCGATCTGCCCTTTTTTTTCTTATGATGGTAACGTTAGTTTGCACGGCGTAAGCAATGGGCCACGGTAGCACTGGTGGCGCTCGCCAGCAGTGCCAGTTAAAGCACCTTGATGTGTTTATTTTACAAGTAACATCAAATTAGCGCCAACAAATGAGCTACGCTTAGAGTATCCACACTTCGTTCCCCGATATTGTTGTGGGCCCCGCCATCTTGGTGTTTGCGCGGAGTAGACAAAACTGTCGATCGTCGTGATTCAAGAGTGCAACTTCCCCAGCATTGGATTCGGTGTTGGGAAGATAATGTATTTTGCTTTGCTCTGTCGCGAACTGTTTAAACATTTGTGGAGGACGGGAAGGCGTTCCCTGCGATTTCAGATAAAGCTTCACATAACTGGCAACCACGATTTCAAGCCACAAGATGGGTAAGTGCCGTTACTCTGAAACATATAGCTTCTCCAGTGGCACTACGCCAAATGTTCCAATGCCTGAGGCGCGAGCCTCGTGCGGCCCCTCATAACTGAAATACGTGTCCCTACAGTGCGGAATGGCGGCGCACCACCCGCTCATGACACGTCGTGCATTCGCAGAACAATGGTTGGAGCTACTGAAAAATACGAGGCGTGAATTTTATTCCACGGGCTTTTGGGACCAGTGCTCCGGTGCTGGGTGAAGCCCGTTATCAAGGAGTCCTCCCCGACGTTCTCGCCTTGTCCGTGACTGCTGGAGCAAAACGGACGGCATTTAGCGGGAAAACGCTGAACCAGACGAAACAGGTCTTTTCACGATTTCTGCTCGTCTCTCGTGGCTTCCGTGATTACACGTTGTCGGCAGCTGGCGCGATGGAAGAGTTGTTCCGCGGTGACTCTGTCGTTATTGTCGTATTACCAGCGTGTCGCCCGCTCTGATCGTTACCAGACATCGCGCGGCGGAACCCACACACGCACGCACCACACACCACTGCAGATACTGTGTAGTCTTACGTCACATTGCGAATACATGGTACAAAAGACAGACTGCACCCACTGTCTAAGGCCTTGTACGATGGTCCTTTGACATTGTTCACACATCAACTGTATGCAGACATGTTGTAACAAACATGTGTATGAGGCAAGCATGTTTCTAAAACATTCGTTGTCCGCCGAAATAATTCTGTCATCGCGTCTGCAACGAACCCCGTGTCTTCTGTATACGATGGCTGAGCAGTGCAACTTTAATGAACGCGACGATGGCGATCCTTTGCGTTTAACGTCATCCAGCCAGGCTTTCCGAGCCTGTTGATGTCAAAACTGATGGAAGGACGAAGTTCTACAGAAATCACGGAGTTGGAGATTTAGTGAGGTCCCTCTGCTGAAAGGGACACTGACAGGATGTTTATGCTCGCCAAGGCTTTTACTTGTATCCATGACATATGAGAGCCCAACTACCCAGAACATAATTTGCGGCTCAAATTCGTTTTCGTTCCGCCCGAAACCACCGATCGAGAAATGGCCGGTTTGAGCCGCGCTCACTCTCTTCTCTGTAGTTACGTGCCGTTTTCTTTGGTTTAGACACAACCGACCTAGATAATCAAAGACGTGGGTCATCGAAGGCACACACTCAATACTAGAAATGGACAAAAATATGGTACCCATTTTTCTGGGGCCTTACAAAAAGCTGCAAATGCGTTGATTAAAAAAAGAAAAGTTGCACAGTCACGTGAGTTGTGGTATCTTTCTCTTCCTCTATGTTTCTTCTTCCTCCCCAGACCGGTTTCGGTTTCGATTTCAAGCAGTTGCGTGTATTTTTTTTTTTTTACTTTATTAGAAATATACGTGACACCGTAGCAAAATATTGATTGTGTAGTCTTCTGACACCATAGTGCATCGACTGGCAAAAAAAAATTACAATAAATATTTTAGGGGTTGTCAGGGCCCTTTAGAGAGGACCAACCCCTTTTTAAGCGGATGTCCCGCCATTTAAGGTTGGTCGTTTTACGGGAATACAAAAAAAAAATATCCAACAAATCTCTCGCTAACGGGTTCTTTAGCTAATCGCCCGGAGAACAGGTCATAAAATGTTTCACGAACGCTGTAAGAAGAGATGCTATGGTGGGGTTCGTTTGTCATCTCATTTGACCAGAAGTCCTCGAGGACGTCAGCTGGCCACAGCGCCTCCTTCCGGCACTTTAGAGTATAGCAGACTCTGTCCTGGTAGATGCCAGATGTCGTTGCAGTCGGCAGCGGTCTTTCGTGCCGGCTTTGCTGTCGTATCTCGGCCCCAAACAGAGCAAATTATTCGTTGGCGTCACCTACCCCCCCCCCCCCCCCCCCCCCCCCCCCCCCCCCACCGTAACTATAGATCCCCACAATTAATCTTGGGCTGCAGGGTCGTCTCGGTTGCTCGGGGAGACGGATGTCCACATGTACACCGCGAGGGCGTCCCGTCGCCATTGGGACGCGCATTCCAGAACCGAAAGCTGACAGGCGTCATGGGTCGCTTCGTCTGGGGGCCGCTGGATTACACTTCGCGTCCTCTGCAAGGTTCGTGTGTACTCGGAGATAGATTATGGGTTCGAATCCCTTTTTCTGATTTATAATAGGCGTCTCGTCGATGTTCACTATTGCGTAGTGCACGTCAAGAGCCTCAAACGAGCAACAAAGTGCGTTGAACAAGGCGCGTTTCGTAAAGAAGTGATACCGCATTTAAAGGGGGAAAAAACAATCCGGATCGGATGCGGACACAATTATGAACATTGCGGATGCGGTTCGGATGCCGATAGGAAGTCTGCGAATGCACATCGGATGCGGATGGTCAAACTGTTATCCGAGTAAGGCTCTTATCATGTTAAGAAATTACTTTTTTTTCTGTCTGAAAGATAGAGAAATGTAATCTGTATATTTCACTCCTATGAAACGAAACTAATTAGTCGTTAGCTGTTTAGAAAGCGGGAGTTTAGTTTGCCGGAGTATGGCGACATCCACTGTAGATGAGAAATTAAGCCAGTGCAGTACGACTGCTAGCCTGGTGTCATTAACGTGAACCACGCAGTAGTAGTGATACATAACCGCACGCCCGTACGATGCTCACCCAGATTTAGACGGGCAGCAGTGGGGATTGAACCCAGGAGGGTTCTGAAGCGCGAGGCTTCGCTCCTCCGAGCTGAGGTGCGTTACCGCACGTGGCCGCCAATCCTCCTCCACTTCTAGGACCGATCATACGTGGCGGCCGAGAGACCCAGTACAAAGAAAGCAGAGAGAAAAAACAATCTTTATTCGTGTGTCCTATCCTAATATAAAAACCGTAAAGCGCCATCATTGGGAGTATTCGGGATCTGTGTGTTTGGTGATTGACCGACAACAATGTTAGCCCCGCCCCCTCTCCAAGATCATCGACTCCGGACATGCGACATCAGCGCGTGCCCGGAGTCGATCTGTCTTCCTCTTTTAAAATCGGGGATTCACTCGAGCGGACACAGGCCGACGACTTGCAACCGTGCCCCGCCGCGCGACCCCGTAAACTCGAGCGCCGGGGATTTTGTCTCCGCGCTGGGCTTATGCATGCCATACCCATTTAAACGCGCGTTTCCGCGTCGTGAACCCGCCATTGAACGCGAACACGGAGTTTTGTGCCAGGCTGGAACGGTGCGGGTCACACAAACTTCGAAAACTGCCCGAACGTGGCACATGCAAGGACACGACTCGTAAGAGACCGCAAAATGATTCTGCCAACCTTTACTGAACATACAAAATGCCCCCCCCTCTCCCCATAAGTAGTATATGTGTGCGTGTGTGTGCGTGCGTGCGTGTGCGTGCGTGTGCGTGCGTGTGCGTGCGTGCGTGCGTGTGCGTGCGTGCGTGCGTGTGCGTGCGTGTGCGTGCGTGCGTGCGTGTGCGTGCGTGCGTGTGCGTGCGTGCGTG
>NW_024609835.1:75713921-75855560 GCF_016920785.2 Ixodes scapularis
GTTCAAAGACCAAATACAATCCATTGTCAACAGAGAGGTGAAACGCTATCCAAAGGCGATGGTGTCAGTAGTGAAAGGAAATTTGCACAAGAAACCGCATCTCGTTTTTTTTTCTTTTTTTTTTGAGGCAGCAGTACGAACACGAGTTTGTAAAAAGAAATTTCGTGCATAACAAGCTTACCGGCGAGACGGCTGGTTTCATTATTTGCAGGTAAAACGGAGCTAATTGCTGTCCAAAGCAAGGATGAAAGTAGGTTTGCACTATTTCACTGAAATTCTGAGCGTGCTATGACTCATACTTTTGGTTTTTAATTTCTAGGTCACGTGGTGCAAGCTACCGCCCGCTATAAACGGTACAGCCGTTAGCATCCATCCATCCATCCAACGAGCCCTGGTTTTTCCTGTTTGTATCTTAGAGTTGAAAGGCTGCCATTAAAACGACTATAGTACAGTGGAGCATGCTCATTCAAATCACGAATTTAAGTGGTATTTTTTTTTTTTTTTTATGCTTGCAAATAAACGTTTTGTTCGAGTAAAACGTGGAATAGTACAGATGTTTTGTCAGAATTTTGTAGAACATAAATTTTGGCCAGGAGGGTGGAATGTCGAACGTTATGCACGATATTGCAACGGCAAGGTACCCGAACGAATAATTTATCCTCTAGCATCGCAGCAGTATAAATTTAAAAACGAAATTTGTGAAAAGCTCAAATGAGAGATTGTTTCCGCTGCCTCGAATGTGAAGACCATGTTGATATATATATATTTGTGTGTGTGTGTGTGTGTGTGTGTGTGTGTGTGTGTGTGTGTGTGTGTGTGTGTGTGTGTGTGTGTGTGTGTGTGTGTGTGTTTGTGTGTGAATGAGCTTGCAGTCAGTCTGTTTAGTGAGGCAAGCTGAAACTGCTGTGTGGCGGCGTGACTATAGACCTTTTCATCCTCCTCTGCATGGGCGCTGCCATCTTGGAATCACGTGACGCGGGAGCCATTAGGTTGCTTCAACTTGCTGCTCCGCTCTCCCCCTCCGCGCCTTGGCGGATGCGTTGTATTCGTGTTTTTCGTCGCGTTTCACCACGCTTTCTTGCCTTACTTCGGAAACTACTCGACGACTAAGACATCACGAGGGTTCAAAGGTTTTTATGAAAACTGAGGTTTGTTTACTCATAGTGGCGGATCATTCTGAGGAAGAAGAACGTATATTTATATTGCGCATTTAGGATCAGAAGGCGTCAAGAATAGTCAGCGCAAGGAGACTATCTGTATTTCCTGAAAGTATATCGTTCTTCGTGTTCATAATATGTCAAAAACAGTTTCTTTGATTATGTGAGGAAACTCGCGGATGAGATAGACAACGAACGTTTAACTTGCACTTTCTCTGAGGTTGGAAGTAATGCTACGTCAACATCAGGCAATTCGTTTGTTCTTATCATGACACCTACATGTGTATGAGGTTCTCAATCTTTTTTTGCGACGTCAACGTTCGGTTGGTCGGTTTACTTATGAAGTTTAAGAAATTGTATACCATGCTCGCTTCCGTTTTGACAGTCATTTAAGTGATTTATTGATTATATTTAGATAACCAGTGCCATTCACTTAATTTATTTTGACAGAAAGGTTGGGACTTCTCGCGTAAGAAAATGCCAGAAGCACTTAACAGTCGCAAGTTTTAGAAGACCATGCACAAAGAAATATCGTCTTTTCTATTTGCAAATTCAAAACGCCGTTTAAAATCGGCGCATGAGGGGAATTTTTTTTTTTTTTTTTTTTTTTTTTTTGCATACGTTGTTTTAAGTTTTGTTAGTTTCTAAAATCTGCAATATTTGATGCCGAAAAAAAAAAGGAGCCGTCTGCATGACAATCATATGAGTCCAAGATTGTCGATGGTGAATAGAGGCTTACTTTTGGTGGCTGGCGGCGCCGAAATTTACAAAGCGAATCTGTTCAAACAAATAAATATTTGTTCACACAGGTCCGTGAAGTGGTGCCTATAGTGCTAGAACTCGGCCAAACTTTCCGAGGTATCTCTCCTCCTGCGCCCTTTAATTTTATTTGGCCTATTTTACGGAAGACAAATGTCAGATTTAATTTGACAGGATTGTCACATATCACGTGACGATCTTGTGTAAGCAAATGTTGATATAAAATTAATTTACTTCCTAGGTCCAGTATCGCAAAATTTTGCTTATAAGTACTTTAGCAGGGTTGATAGTTTAAGGAATTTCCTACTTGGCCTGTCATATCATGCTCGAGTGCTGAACTGGAAAAAAAAAAGAGAAAGAGACTGAGACAATACTACTGCTTTATATCAATTATCAGCGTCATTACACGATACGTTTTTAGTTTGCGAAGTTCACTAAAGGTTGAGTGCCAAAAACCAAACAGTGAGTAGTAAAGTCGCAAGTTCATCTATTCTGTCTGATTCAGCTCATTGCTAATCAAGTTGTCGATTTGCTTCTTCACATTCACGTGTTAGTCTCTTCATTAGTTTGCTTTCTGGAGACTGGTGTCATTGGGTACGGCCGTAGACGAAGGTAATCTTTGCTGTACATCAGTCAGGCGTTTCGCAACCAACCATAGTCAGATACATCAAAGGAGTTGGTAAAAAAATAAAAACACGCAATTTACGCTTTAAAGCACCTCGTAGTCCTCAAAGTGGCTCAATACCACTGTTTCATTGGTTGCGTGCTACAAGGAACATAATTGTATCACAAAAGTAAGCAAAAACAACGTAAAACAGCAATATAGCCGCGTTCACGTTGAAACCGAAAGCAAACAAATTGAAGCAACCTAATGGCGCCGAATGCGTCAGCGCCCTCTATCCGCCGGTGAGGCAACTACTGTATGTTGTAGGTTAAGAAGGTAGGGCGAGAGAAAAGAAAGTGCGAGAGGAGGAAGCGGACGCAACGCTGGCGAGGGGAGGGGGCTGCCTCCTCCCTCGCCAGCGTTGCGTCCATTTCCTCCTCTCCCACGTTTCTTTGCTTCGCCCTACCTTCTTGAGTTGTCACCGACTATTAGCCGCGAGATGTTTTGGGAACGCCCTCCTATGGCGTCCTCTCGTGACGTCACTACCTCGGGAACAACAAGTTCGATAGTGTTTGTAATTAGAATGGCGGAAGCTCGAAACCGTTCCGCTCTCAAAGCAACACCAGTGATGTGATTGGCCTAAGCCGTTTTGGAGCACCTTTCGGAGCAGGCAAAACAGTGTTTTGGAGCAGTAAACGTGGCCTTTGGAGCAGCTAAAGTGGATTTTAAAGCAGATATTCTTAGAAAAAAAATATTCATTTTAAGTGCTGGGCAAATGAAAGGCACTTTGCTCACCGCAATAAACAAATTATGGTCAAGTTAGACCACCTGGGAGTTTTTCAACATGATAACTGAAACGCCAATCACATGACACATTTTGCAATGCTTCAGTTGAGTTATACATGTGTTTACCCACTATAAATAAATAAGAACTAAACTGCACATATTAAAATATATCTGAAAATGAGCTGCTTAATAGTAAATATCACAGCATTAGGTTGACTAGTTATATAATAAATTGAAGCACTCTCCGACTGATGAAACATGTAACTACTGCAGTGCAATGCGAAATTGTACACAAGGGTGCATTACGACTGGCGGGTGCTTTTCTTTTTCTTTTTCGAAACTTTCTGCAAAGCTGCTGCAAGCCTCGCTTTGCCTTCGGCAAGTAATGATTGTCCACTTTCATGTCTCCAAAGAGACATTGAGACATCCCACAAGCGTACAGTGTCGTAGGCGTTGCCGAGCAATTCCGAAAAACCGCTTGCCACCGCTTTACTGGTTCCCGACGTGTCAGATTCTTGTCAAAAATAAGCAAACGTAAAGAAATGGATTGCAAGCGTCACGGCTGGTGCCTCTGTCGTGCAATCATGTTCGCATGCACGTGAGGGCAACTTCGGCAGGCTTGCAGTTAGTTGCACGTACTTCGTCACGCGAGTGGAGACGGCTAATCGATCAAAACCAAGACCTTGCCTCTCCACTCCGTCGCCAACTGGTTCTCAAAGATGTATGCAAAATGTGACTGCCCAGCAAACAACAAAAAACTGTCTAGCGGCGGTGCTTGCCAGGCCGGCAGGCGAGGTACAAGCTAAACGCACAGAATAACAGAACATGAGCGCATCGATACAAGACATCGCGAGCCAGGGTCAAAAAGCTCTTGAAGCGCTTTGTGCAACGACTGAACTCAGACAAACAAGCGAGCTGTGCGGCTTCAGCGTGCAGACAGTGCCTTCTCTGCTTTAGCTCACTTCTTTTCACCAACTTTCTTTCGCGGCAGATTTTTCACGTACCGGGGTTCCTTTTGAAAGAAAGCCCACCGAGAGAAACCTAGATAATCAATATTTCGACACAGCAGTCTTTGGTTTAAAGAGGGATTTGTCTAGTGGCATATGCTTTAAACAAGAACAGGAATGTTGATGACCTCGCGGCGGTCCTTTCGTTTCAGTTTAGAAAGCGCCACATCTGCAGCGACCTAGGGACACGTTTGCAAGTCCGGCTACAGGGCGCTGCCATCTTGCCTGTCTGGGGTGCGCTTGGACCAGTCATAATCCGATTAAGAAGCCTTGCTAAGGCGTCGTAATCGGATTATGGCCGCTGCCGAGAGCGCACCCCACTGAGGAAGATGGCGGCACCCTGAGACCGGACTTGCAAACGTGTGAAAAAGCCTGGCACATCGACGGCGGAGCCATAGGGAGCGCGGCCGCACAAAAAAAGGAGAGGAGGAACGCGCGAAGCGGTGACCAATATGGTAGCGCAGAGCAGAAAGGGCAGAGATAGTCCGCGAGCGCTTGGGTCGTGAGCGGCCGCTCCCCGAACCACGTTTGTTTTCGTGTTTTCGTCACCGTCGTTTTCGTGCTCCGGGAGAAACGGCTGCGGCGCAGGGACGGCGAAGGGAAAGCGTTGACGGCAAGTTGCTCTTCTCCGCAATTCCAAAAAAAACAAAAAAAACTTTTTGCGTTTGTTTGTTCGCTCTTGTGTGGCGCTGGCAGACAAGCTTCCCTCCGCTCCTGATTCCCTGCCCCTCCTCTCCTGCTTTCGGCGGAGACTTTTTTTCGCGACGTGCCAGGCTTGCGTAACACTCGACGTCATGCGACCACGGTGACTGGCAGGCAGGGACCAAAGATAGTATTCCCACGGCCGTTGCTTTCAGGAGCGAGTGCTTCAGCTCACTCCCGCCGCGCAAAAACGTGGTTTCGCTTCACAGCATGACGGCATGGCTGGTACCCGGCACGCTAGTGTCGGAGCGTCCGCACACGCTTGCATCTATCGTTGCAAAAATTAAAAAAAAAAAATGAAAGCCGTTTACAACTCCCTGTAACGCCGAATTAGAGCGCAGCTCTTGAGGAGGAGGAGGGAAGGGTACTGGGGGGTGGGTCAAGTGACCTCGGAGGGCGGGGGGGGGGGTCACGTGACCTTGGGGGTCACGTGACCTTGTGGGAGTCACGTGACCTTGGGGCGTCACGTGACGTCAAGGGGGTCACGTGACCTGGGGCCACGTGACGATGCCGATGACGTCATCAGTGACGTCACTGATGACGCCATCAGTGATGATGATGATGATGACGATGCGGATGCCGGTGACGTCATTAGTGACGTCACTGATGACGTCATCAGTGGCGATGACGTCAACGGAGGGTCACGTGACCTCGGGGGGTATCCCCAGGTCACGTGACCCCGGGGGGGAGGTCACGTGACCTGGGTAGCCATCGTGACCCTCGTGAGGGTAACCCTAGTAACCCTTGTGAGGGCAACTCTCGTGACCCTCGTGAGGGTAACTCTCGTGACCCTCGGGGGGGGGGGGGGTAACTCTCATAACCCTCGAGAGGGTAACCCTCGTGAAGGTAACCCTTTTGAGGGTAACTAACCCTCGTAACCCTCGCGAGGGTTACGAGGGTAAGTAACCCTCGTGAGGGTAACCCTCGTGAGGGTAACCCTCGTGAAGGTAACCCTTTCGAGGGTAACTAACCCTCGTAACCCTCGTGAGGGTTACGAGGGTAAGTAACCGTCGGGAGGGCAACCCTCGTGAAGGTAACCCTTTTGAGGGTAACTAACCCTCGTAACCCTCGTGGCCCTCGTGATCCTCGTGAGGGTAACCCTCATGAGATTAACCCTCGTAACCCTCGTAACCCTCACGAGGGTTACGAGGGTTGCGGTTACGCCGACGCCGACGGCGACGGCGACGCCGCTCAAGCCGGAAACGGGCGCCTAAGAGCTGCGCTCTAAAAAACGTAAAACGAGATTTTTGAGACGGCAAAAGCGCGAAACGAGACACGGTGGGAAAGACCACATGCAAGACAATATGGACGATTGATGTAGGGGACTTTATGTCGGGCGGCCGCTTGTGCCACCTAACTGACGCATGCTCAATTACGGTGCTCAGTTTAGTTTTGGTTTTAAAAGGCAACCGAAATTTTTTTTTTTTTTTTTGGCGCAGACTTGGCGCAGATTACCGACATTTTGGCAAAATGTAGCAGGATGTATCAGGGTTATCCCCTTGGCGAGTATGGCGCAATTGGCGCAGCAATCACTGCAACACTGCCAACACCGGCAAGATTAAAGTTCTTACATTCTTCTTATTTCCGTCAATGGGAAATCCTTTGCTGACGTCATGGTCAGCATTTGGCCAATCGTGGCAGGCCGACCAGAGCTACGCTTTTGATCGCGCACGTCGCCAATAATAGCGACCAGTAGCGCATTGAAGGGCTCTGGCGCAAGCTTTCGCTGTATGTGCTCCGAGCAGCGAGGGAGGAAACCCTCGTATGCAGGAAAGATTGCATGCTTTATCTTTACTAAAAAAAAGATACTGGTTGAAGTTTCCAGTTAATTAATTCTACATGGGTGAAGATGTGGTGTTTGTTGGAATCTGGATGGACGTTAAAGACCCCAGGCTAGCAGTGGTACCGCACCATTAGCTACATTTCTCACCTTCAGCTGAGACGCCAGATTCCCACTGAGGCTGACTAACTTCCGGCTGTCTAAACACACACACACACACACACACACACACACACACACACACACACGCACTCACGCACACGCACACACACACACACACACACACACACACAATTAGTTTAGGGCCACACAGTGATGTGACTGGGAAACTGTACATATTGCACAACATGACACATGAAAAATTTAGTGCAATTAAATTCCAGCCACGAAGATGAAGGGCAAACAAACCGGGGGCTAGTGGTGAGGGGTGAACGATGCATCCGGCGCGTCCCTTGCAAGTCGACCCCAAACATCATCCCGATGACTATTTCAGCGACAACCGAACAGACCCTGTAGTGACCCGAGGCACTTGAGGGAATTCTCGGCGGCGACCAGGGAGACAAGAAGGTAGTAAGATAATTCACGGGCAACCAGTAGTTGCAACTCTTGGCAGTGACTCGGAGGAATCCGCCCAACTATCTTTCCATCTGGCAGGCATTCGAGGCAACGCAGATCCCAACAGCAGCTACAAATTCTGCGAGCCCGTTTTAAGATCGGTCGGTGTCCGGAAGAGGTTGAATCCAGGTGCCTGGATTCAACCTCTTCCATTGGAGCACCTGGATTCGACAACCAACCGGGTGAACAGCTGATTCGCATGGAGCTTTGGGACGGTGACAAGACCAGTGACGACCACCGGAAAATCAAGTCCACACAAACTGAGTATGACTAAAGCTAATTTGAACATATGTATATATTTTACCTTTTTCTAAATATACGTTTTCATCCTACAACGGTCCAGCCGACTACTGTTTCACTTGGCAAGCGGGCCTGGATTTAGTACAGCGTGGAGCCATCCATGGTGACGAAAAGGGCCACCGTTCGTGTTCAGAGAATGCTTCGAGTCAGTGAGGGCCCAGGCAGCTCGCGAGAGAAGACGGCGTCACTTGGTCAGAGTTCAGTCCGAGAGGAGGGTATTTTGCATGTAACCGCGTTTACGTCCTTTGCAAGCGATGCTGCGCGACCTCCGCGGTGCCACTGAAAGTAAAATTCGGCGTTGCAGTCTCCCGCGGTGAGGGAGCCCCTTCATACGCGTGTCGGAGTTGAGGAAAGTTTGCTGCTATCGGAGGCAGTTTCTCGGATAGTAGTAATAGTAATCTCTAGTGACTCTGGAGAGCCACGGCACCACGAAAAGGCGACAGCCTGTAACATAAAAAGAAAACCCGCGGTACCGTCTATGTATATATTGTCACGGGTGGTGAGTCGTGACCAATAAACAAGAAATAAACATAAATAAATAAACGTTTAATGTGGCGAACTTGTGCCAAAAATAAAGAAGGAAACAGAAGAAAGCAGAGCGTCGCGGGCGTCGAAGTCGGCGTGTCAGCAGAATCGAGCGCTGGGGCGAGACTGACTCGACAAGATCGCGGGCGGCCTCTTATCTAGAGTGAGTCAGTATCTCGAAGATTCGGCGGAGAAGGTTCGAGCGTAGCGCGCTCGGGGCGAGAATGAACAAGCACTTTCTAGAACAACAAAAACAGGGATGAACGATAGTTATGTCCGCAGCAAGAGTGAACGAGAACTTTCTACAAGTCCGTGACCCTGCGCGCGGCATTATCCCCCCCTTTAAAAAGTGCATCGTCCCGATGCAGCACAAAACGAAAAACAACAAACAAAAACAAATCCAAAACAAAAAGGCAGCAGAATCGCGAGCCGCAGTTCACAGTTCACCCGTCGCCGAGAGTGGAAAGTTCTATCGTTCGTAATACGGCTTCAGCCGGACGACGTGCACCACCTCGGGTCGCGGCTGACGTCTTGCAGATGGGCGCGTTCCGTCGGGGAGGACTTCGTAGTTAAGATCACCGAGGCGACGAAGCACTTTGTAGGGTCCAAAGTATCGTTTCAGCAATTTCTCACTGAGGCCGCGGCGACGGATGGGCGTCCATACCCACACCCTATCTCCGGGCTGGAAGTGGACGTCCCTGCGACGAAGGTTGTAGCGGCCGGCGTCGACGCGTTGCTGGTCTTGAATCAGGAGTCGGGCGAGCTGGCGAACTTCTTCGGCGCGTTGAGCAACCGCCTGGGCGTCGTCGCTCTCGTTGTCAGATGGCTCATGGGGCAGCATGGCGTCCAGCATGGTCGTTACCTTCCGACCATGTACCAGCTGGAAAGGGGTGAATCCAGTGGTCTCTTGAACCGCCGTATTGTAGGCGAACGTGACGTAGGGCAGCACCTCGTCCCACGTCTTGTGCTCTACGTCGACGTACATAGAGATCATATCGGCGATTGTCTTGTTGAGTCGCTCCGTCAGCCCGTTGGTCTGCGGGTGGTACGCAGTTGTACGACGATGGCTGGTGTGACTGAGTCGGAGGATTTCTTGGGTCAGTTGTGCCATGAACGATGATCCGCGATCTGTAATCAGAACTTCTGGAGCGCCGTGCCGGAGGACGATGGACTCAATGAAAAACTTGGCAACTTCCACAGCAGTCCCCGAAGGAAGAGCTTTCGTTTCGGCGTACCGCGTGAGATAATCTGTGGCGACGATGATCCAGCGGTTCCCCGAAGTCGAAGGCGGAAAAGGACCAAGTAGATCCATTCCGATCTCCTGGAAGGGTGCAGTTGGAGGAGAAATAGGCTGCAGGAGTCCGGCCGGCCTCGTCGGAGGTTTCTTGCGTCGCTGGCACTCGTGGCATGATCGTGTGTACAGGTGGACGGTCTTGGGGAGCTTGGGCCAGTAATACTTTTCACGAATACGGGCCAGTGTCCGGCTGTATCCAAGGTGTCCGGACGTCGGGTCGTCGTGACATGCTTGAAAGATCTCCCCTCGAAGGTCGGTCGGTATTACCAGCAGCCACGGCGAGTTGTTGTTCCCGAAGTTCTCTTTGTAGAGTACACCTTGCCGAATGGTGAAGGTCGGCACGACTCGTGAGAAAACACGGGGTACGGTACCGCCGCGCCCTTCCAGGTGCTCGATTAAGGCTCGCAGCTCCGGATCGTCTCGTTGACGTCGTGCCATGTCATCGGTGTTCACTGCCCCTAGAAAGCACTCGTCATCATCGTCGTCGCTGCTGCCGGAAGGTGTTTCGACAGGGGCCCTGGACAGGCAGTCAGCGTCGCTGTGCTTGTGTCCTGACTTGTAAACCACAGTCATGTTGAACTCTTGTAGCCGGAGGCTCCATCGAGCGAGGCGTCCTGACGGGTCCATGAGGTTCGCAAGCCAGCAGAGCGAGTGGTGGTCCGTGACTACGCGGAACGGGCTTCCGTACAAGTACGGACGAAACTTCGTGATTGCCCAGACGACCGCAAGGCATTCTTTCTCAGTCGCGGAGTAATTTCTCTCTGCCTTGGACAGTGTCCGACTTGCGTAGGCGATGACTCGTTCGGTGCCTTCTTGTACTTGAACTAGTACCGCGCCAAGTCCTGCGTTACTTGCGTCAGTGTGAATCTCGGTGTCCGCATCCTGATCGAAATGTCCAAGAACCGGAGGCGTCTGGAGTCGTCGCTTTAGCTCGTCGAATGCCTGCTGCTGTTCCTTGGCCCATTCGAACCTCTCGGCGTCCTTTGTGAGGTTTGTGAGCGGTGCGGAAATCCGTGCGAAATCCCGAACGAAGCGACGATAGTAGGCGCAAAGGCCGAGGAATCTTCGCACGGCCTTTTTGTCTGTCGGCACTGGAAATGACGCGACGGCGCGAGTCTTCTCAGGGTCTGGGCGCACGCCTTTGTTGCTAACCACGTGACCTAGAAACTTCAGTTCATCATAGGCGAACCGACACTTTGACGGCTTGAGGGTGAGTCCAGCGGTCCGTATGGCTTGAAGAACAGCTTGGAGTCGTCGCAAGTGCTCGTCGAAGTCGCTGGAAAACACCACGACGTCATCGAGGTAGACCAGACAGCTCTGCCACTTCAGTCCTGCCAGTACGGTGTCCATAACACGCTGGAAAGTTGCTGGCGCCGTACATAGTCCGAAGGGCATTACCTTGAACTCGTACAGCCCATCCGGCGTGACGAAAGCTGTCTTCTCTCGGTCCCGTTCGTCGACTTCGACCTGCCAGTAGCCGCTCTTCAGGTCCATCGATGAGAAGTATCGAGAGTGGCGCAGCCGGTCTAACGTGTCGTCGATCCGGGGGAGTGGGTAGACGTCTTTCTTCGTCACCGCGTTCAGCTGCCGGTAGTCCACGCAGAACCGAAGCGTTCCGTCCTTCTTCTTAACCAGTACGACTGGAGAGGCCCACGGACTGCTTGATGGCTGGATTATGTCGTCGTTCAGCATCTCTTGAACTTGCTCCTGGATCACCTCCCTTTCTTTAACGGAGACTCTGTACGGTGATCGATGCACAGGGCGCGCGTCGTCCTCGGTAATGATGCGGTGCTTCGCAACGGCTGTTTGGCGTACCTTCGACGACGTCGCAAAGCAGTCACGGTATTCGGCGAGGAGGTTCATCAGCTGCCGTCGTTTTGGGTCCGGAAGCTCAGGGTCGATGTCGAGTTGCGCTGGCGACGTACCGTCTTGCTGAGGTGGCGAGGATTCATCAGTAATGGCGGCGATTTCGGCGGAGTTTCGGAGATCCTCGACGTGGCCAACGGCTGCACCTTTCGTGAGGTGTTGCGTTTCATTCCGGAAGTTCGTCACGAGGACCACAGTGCGGCCATCCTGAAGTTCAGCTACTCCTCGTGCGACGCCTATTCCTCTTCCCAGGAGCAACTGGAGGTTACCTTCCAGAAGAACTTCGCTACGGGTAGCTGCATCGGTCACGACAGGTACGACAACACTTGATCGCGGCGGCAGATTCACGTGGTCGGCAGCGACTCGGACGGCGGCTGACGCAGTTTGGAGTTTCTCTGAAGGCGGAACAGGTGTCCGCAGCGTCAATCTGTTTTCTCCAAGGTCGATGACGGCGCCGTATTCACACAAAAAGTCCATGCAGAGAATGACGTCTCTGGAACAGTCTTGTAGAATGACGAATTTCACAGGACACGTCTCGCCGTGAATTTCGACGCGAGCGGTGCACCTTCCGACAGGCGTGATGAGGTGTCCTCCGGCGGTTCGTATCTGCGGTTCGTATCTGCGGTCCATCCCACGGCGTCGTGACTTTTCGAAGGTGGCGAGAGAGCCTCCCACTCAATACTGAGTAGTCTGCCCCGGTGTCAACGAGTGCCGATGCGTTTTGGCCATCGATAACAACGTTTAGGTTGTTGGACACCGTTGCAGGCGCGTCGGTGCAATGCGGGGCGTCGAGAGAGTGGGAGCGCTCCGGCGTTCTTGGAGGCTGTTTGCTTCCGTCGTTTTCGGCAACGTCACCTCCAGGCGTTGCCGCACTCAGTTTTCCCGACGACGCAGGGGAGACAGGCTCTCTCGGCGGTATCGTGGCGATGGGGAAGCTGAACGTCGTGGCGATGGGGAGCGGGCTTCACGGCGGAGAGACGACACTGGGGAGGGGGAACGTCGGAGGTACTCCTCGATGTCGTGAGGGCGTTCGCCGTACCTCGGGCGTGGGTCGTTCGGGTGGAACCCACGCAGGCCCATTTGCCGGTGGGGACAACGACGGTAGATACCCAGGCAGCACAAAACGTCGTCCAAACGTCGAGAAAAAGTCCCGGACGTCCGTGACGTCCCGCATGACTTCGATCACGTTTTTTCGATGTTGAGGTGACGTCCTTATATAACGTTCTATTAGAGTCCAATCAGTGACGTTGTGACGACGTTGTATTTCAACTCAAACGTCGTCAACGTTCCCACGACGTCGATGCGCGACGTTCTTACAACGTCCAACGCTCACGTTTCTTTGACGTTGAACTGAAGTTCATAAATGACGCCCCATTATAGTCCTGTCCGTGACGTGCTGGCGACGTCACGTTTCAACTTTAACGTCGTCGTCGTCGCCACGACGTCAAGACGACGTTTTAGCAACGTCGAACACTCACGTGTCTTCAAAGTTAAAATAAAGTCCAGGGTGACGTTACATTATTGCCCCGTCATTGACGTTTCAGCGACGTCGCGTTCACACCTAAATGTCGTAAACATCATACAAGACGTGCTGACAACGTCGACCACTCACGTTTTGTTCGACGTTTTTAGATTTTCCAGCTCAATCTCCAGCCGCAGAATCACTGTGGTCAAGGTGACAGTGCTCAAGAGCCGCAAACAAAAGTTAATTTTTGAGAGGTTGAGAAGTTTAATTATTTATACATTAATTTGCGCATTTCAAAATGCTATTAATTGCACATCGATGACCCTAAAGAAGGCATTTGCAAAACTCAATGTACACGGAAGAAAAAAAATAATATGAAAGCATGTTGGGAATATCATTGCTTTTAGATGTGCTTGTTACAATTTTGGTTTGTTTAAAATATTGTTACGGGTTTAATTTGTGAAGCTCATGGCGTCTAGAACGGATCGAATTGTACCATTCTTGCATTTTGCACGCGCGTTGTCGTCTCCATGGGTCCTGGGCCCTGGCACGCGTCTCAGGGGCGCCACTACACTCTCCCCTCTCCAGGTGGTTTCAGGCCTGCATCCTTTTCTAGGAGCATCCATACTGCTCCGCGACCACCCGAGATTGTTTTAAAGTTCGTCAATTTCTCTTTGTATTTTGTAACCCACGCTCACCTGCGCAAAACCGAAAAATTCGCATCAACATCAGAGTTCATCCATAACACCAACTTCCAGCGCCTTAGCGCTTTCGGTAGATCGGGGCGCAAAGTCTTGTCACGTGACTGTCAGTACAGATCTGGCTTTCGTTGCCACTGGTGACGTACCGAAACGAAAATCGCATGCCAGCACACACTATATCAGAGCACAACTTCACCGCACACTTGCGCATTTTTGAAGTTTACTCAAAAAAAAAAAAAAAATAAAATGCCTGGCAATGACGAAATCCGGTAGATACTGTCAACGGTTTGTGGAAATTGACATTCATGGTGCCAACCCCTCAATGGCCCAGATGACGGTCCAAAAAGCGTTCAAGCCCAGTCCGCGCTCACGTGCTGAAAAAAAAAAAAAAAAAAAAAAAAAAAAGAAAGAAAAAAAGGGAAAAAAAAACCAGCTGGCACGGCGCGAGAGAGAAGAGGAAAGGTAGGCAGAGGAGATGCCACTGGTGCCAGTGGCGTCTCCATAGAGCCCCATGCGATGCGTCGGGAAACTCGGCAAGAAGAGGGCGAGAGAGAAAAGTGGGGGAAGATAGCGACGACGAACAATTGACAAGCCTAAGTTCCGGGTGCGCGTATTTTCTCAGTCGTTCCCGAAATATTTCACTGAATGTTCTGTTCTTCGAATTGGCCCAGAGAGATTGGCTCTGGGACCCGGTCCAGCTTTCTCCGAAAGCCAGTCACTACCACCGGCCGCCACGTCTACGGGTCTACTTGACAGGCTGCTATGTCGCCGTGATTTTTTTTTTCGAGTCTGCATACAGTATAAGTGCTGCGATTGGATGAGTCGTTCAAGCCGCCCCCGTGAAGAAGTCGGTGATCGCCAAAAACGCCGTCGTATTCAGTCACGGCTCGAAGACCCTTTTCAAGGCCGTAACGCTTCACACGTTGAATCGTACTACTGCTCGGATCAAGGTGCCTGTGAGGATATGAATGACGCCCCCCAGAAAACAAGTGGCAGTGCACATAACGGCGCGTCAAGTCCAGTCTCCGATGAAGACCCTTCAGACGCCTCCGACGATCCCAATCAAGAACGCCCAGCGGACGAGATCCCCCTTCTGAAACCATTCCCGTGCACGCAGCGAGAGTACCAGCTACGCGCAGTGGGGCGGCTAAAGCACGCGCGTCAGCGCATTAATCAGAAGCAGAAAGAGGTAAGCGGTGGAACATTCCGCGCCGCGTGTCATCGTCTCTTGTTCATTTATTTACGTGAATTTGTTTGTTCTTTTATATTTTTGAGGCTGGCACATCCGGGGACGTCTTTTGGAGGCGCTCCGTGTTGTATCTCTGAACATGCTCAAATAAACAGTTCGTACCAAACCTGTGTTTTAGTTACTTCCTTCGTACTTGCATGATAGCAACTAGCTTTCGCAATAGTACTAAAACAATACTTTTTTTTGTGTGTGTGTGTGGGGGGGGGGGGGGGGGGGGGGGGAACACGACGTTTTCCCACGACGGCTAGGAAACGTAATTTCGAAAGGTTTCTCGACGTTCTGTGAACGTCGTTGGTAGTCCGGATGTCGTAAACACACGTATCATAAACGTCGAGGGAGGACGCAACGGCCCACTGAGACGTGCATGTGACGTGCAACAAACGACATTTGGAACGTCCCCTCGACCTCCTGTGCACCTTTTCTCGCGGACATTTAAAGGTTTCATCGACGTCGAAAGAAGGTAACGTCCGGACCTTCGACGTTGTAGGACGTTACGTTACAAACGTCTTCGACGTTCTTTCGACGTTTTCTTCACGTTTATGTGCTGCTTGGGTATGGTCGGCCTCCCCGCAGTGGTAGCACAACGGGCGTCGATCGGCCGTCCTCCACACGTCGGTCTTTCGTGCAGCAGCTTGTTCTGGGCGGACGTACGCCCGATCTTCATGGCGTCGTGAATACTGCGGCGCTAGAGGTTCACGTCGAGGTGGCGCCGTATACGGGTGAGCAGGGGGCGGTGGTCGTCGGGTAGCTGCGGCGTAGCTCAGCTTCGGTGGTTCAGGAGCGGCGCTGGCGAGAACTTCTGGCTGCAGCGCCTGCTGAAGTTCTTCCCGGACAATCTCGGCGACTGAGGGCGTATCCAGGCTTGTGGCAGCAGGTAGCAACTTCTTCAACTCCTCCCGGACGGCTTCACGGATAAGGTCACGGATGTCGGGGAGGGTGGTGCCCAGGTCGGATCCAGATGTCGCTAGAGTAGTTACGCCAGGGTGTCGTTGGTAGTGTCTGGCGCGGGCTAGCAAGGCCCGTTCCATATTTGTCGCCTCCGTGATGAACTCGTCGACTGTTGTTGGGGGATTCCGGATGAGACCGCCGAAAATCTCGCTTTTCACACCCCTCATCAGGTGGTGCAGCTTCTTCTCCTCGGTAGCCTGAGGATCGGCGCGGGCGCTTAGGCGGAGAACATCCTCCACGAAGCCGGTGATGCTCTCGTTGGGGCCTTGAGTCCTGGTACGCAGTAAGTCTTCGGCTCTCTCTCGGCGGTGCTGGTTGACAAATGTCGCCTTCAGCTGGCTCTTGAAAATGTCCCAGGATGTCAATGAAGACTCGTGATTTTCGTACCAGCTTCTGGCAGTCCCCTCGAGCGAGAAATACACGTTTTGCAGCCGTTGCTCGTTGGTCCAGCTATTGTGGCGGGCGACGCGTTCGAATTGGTCGATCCAATCTTCAACGTCTTCGTGGAGTTCGCCGTGGAACGGAGCCGGTGTCCGAGGAGCGACGGGCAGGTAGACGACGGCAGGAGCGGCGGGGGCCTGCGACTGGTTGTCCATCGTCGTCCTCTTCGGCTTGGGTTTATCCAGGAGCAAACCGTACTCCGGATCCTCTCCCTTGGTGCGGCGGCTGGTCCGAGTTTCAGGTTCCGCGCTGAGTGGTCTTCTCAGCGAGCTTGGAGTCGGGCTTGCACTGCGGGTCCTGGGAGGGGAACGCTGCACGGGCATGCGCTACCCCGCACCTCCACCAGAATGTCACGGGTGGTGAGTCGTGACCAATAAACAAGAAATAAACAGAAATAAATAAACGTTTAATGTGGCGAACTTGTGCCAAAAATAAAGAAGGAAACAGAAGAAAGCAGAGCGTCGCGGGCGTCGAAGTCGGCGTGTCAGCAGAATCGAGCGCTGGGGCGAGACTGACTCGACAAGATCGCGGGCGGCCTCTTATCTAGAGTGAGTCAGTATCTCGAAGATTCGGCGGAGAAGGTTCGAGCGTAGCGCGCTCGGGGCGAGAATGAACAAGCACTTTCTAGAACAACAAAAACAGGGATGAACGATAGTTATGTCCGCAGCAAGAGTGAACGAGAACTTTCTACAAGTCCGTGACCCTGCGCGCGGCAATATATATATATATATATGAAGAGGGAGAGAGAGTAAGGGTGATTATGAGCTGATATAATATACAAGATGCATGACGATGTCGGTGTGTGCTACTCGCGGCCGAGCACCAGTCTAAACTATGTTTGTGCGGAACTGGTTCAGCTCCTGCTTCACTAGCTTGGCGGACAAACAGTATCGCCTCCATCGAACTGACAACTGGCATTCTTGAGTACGGTGTGCTTCATCGCGCGAGATGCTCCAGACTATAAAAACAAGACACGAAGAAAACAGAAATCTTCGGAAATGTGCGCGACCCGAACGAAAATTCGCGCGCTTCGCGACGTAAACACGGCCGCTTCGTCTGCGCAGCCGACAATCGGGAGAGCAATATCGCGTATTTTGTGTTTATATTTAATACTTGCGCAGTTACTTTTGCGTTAAATATTTTTTATCATGATTTTATTTTGAAGGGGCGACAGCAACGCCGCCAGTTAGGGTTACAAATATTTTGTAATTACAACAAAAAAACAAAAATATAAATGGAGTCGCAACCGCTAAACGGAACAGCCCTGACGTCATAACTACGTGAACTTACAGGCGCCAGGGCGCTTGTGTTTTTTCCCCGTTCTTTGCTTTTCTTTTGGCTCCGCCCCCTGGAGCGCCTAGGATTTCAAAATACGCATCACGCTTACCAAATCTCTTTTTAATGGTTCGGCGCCGACGCTACAACGTCTCCCCATGTCCGTTTTCGTGTAATGGATAGCGGCGGCCCCGTGGCCTCCTGTTTCGACGAGGGGGGGCGCGCTTTCTCCGTCTCGCAAGAAGACTCGTCGGCGGAAGCAGTCGGCTGGCGGCGCTCGGCAGACCTCGATCGGGCTTCCGAAGCGGAACGCGGCTCCTCGACGCGGTCTACGCCGACGAGTTCGGGCGGCGGCGGCGTGCCTTTGGCGCCCGCGGATCCATTTGTCACGACTCACGAGAGACTGCACTACCCCAAGGACGCCACCGACGCACACAAGGAGCCGGGAATGCGGTAGCGCTGGCGGCGCATCGGCGGGCCGCTCGCTGTTCGATGCGCGTCGGATGGAGACGGATCTGCCGGCGTTGCTCGCGTTGAAGTCGCCCCCCTCGGATGGACGCCCGCAGGGAGCGGACGACGCGCTTGGCTAGGGACGGAAATTGCCGCAATTTCATTATTGGATTTCGTTGCTTGTCCGAATCGTTCGACATTGTAGTTTCATTACTTCTTGCACTGCGGTCACACTGCCTCACAAGGCAGCCTGCAGAAAATGTCGAGACGTGCTTCTTCCATGTATGACATTGGTCCTACAAAAACTTCGTCTGCAGATATATTCGAAGCGTGTATGAAACGTGCTTGTTAGAGAGTATCTCTTGCCCGCAAATTACCGCAAAAAGGTCAGTAATCGCTGAACAGGACATCCGGGAAACAAGATATGAAACGTAGCAGCGGCCTTTATCTCGAAAGTCGTTGAAGTTTGGCGGTTTGGCGCTATGGCGTGAAGTCGTGGTGCCCCGCGAGACTGTGACTTCACGTGACCGCTCCGTAAAGTCGCGAGATGTCACTTCACGTGAACACGTGACGTCACGGGGGAGTACGCGCAGACGCATGGATGGAGAAACTTCAGGGACTATGTGGGTACACAAACTCAACTCTGTTACGCCACGCACTTCCGGTTTGGGGGTGCGGGCGGAAGTTGCCGTGCGGGACGGGCATTCCTGTGTTGTTTTGGAAGGAACCAGACTAAATTCTGCCTTGTGGTGAAAACGCCGCAAGGGGCTGTACCAGAAGAGCCGGGAAAGGTGCGAGTTTTCATGTAAGTGCCGTGAAAAGGGAAAGCCAGGCAGACACCGTCGGACCACGACCGTTTGTGTGGGAAGAACTTTGGGTTGAATTCACGGATACATTGATGGCGGCGTTGCGCATGCGTGGAACGCTCGGTGAGATCGGTCTATTGCAATAAAAAGAAAGTGTAAGCCTCAAAAGACTTCTTTTTTTTTTTTCTCTTAGTCTTGAAGGTTGCTTGGGGTAAGTAGGCTCGTGTAAACAGCAGATAAAAGGAGATGTTGATCATTGCAACCAGTGGCCATCACAGACTTGTATCTGGCTCACTTGGTCCGATTCTGCTTGCAATTTTCAGTGTCGACGTCGAGCACTTCAGCTACCGACCACGCCTTTGCAGCTCGAGCGATGTCGTGACTGAAAATACCGAACAAAATATCATCGCGTGAGACAGACTTTAGCGTCCATTCTGCGGCGTTCACGCGGAATAAATCGCCGCACGTGACATTATTTACGCGAAGTTTTGCGGTGTAACGAGCCTCGTTAATTTCGCTCTGGCCACTAAAGAAGTAAGACACTGCTATACTTCGTTTCAGCTTCGGTCCGAGCGCGGCCGATGCTATGAGCCGAAGGGCCAATCAAAGAGCGCAAAAAGCGCAGCGTCATGGCGTGCGCTCTGCTCTTGATAGGACTAGCCAGCAGAGGAGCGCGCACGGAGAGACAGCGAATACCGGCTGGTCCTATCAACTGCAGAGAGCACGCCATGACGTTGTGCCTCTTTCGCTGTTTGATTGGTCCTTCTGCTCATAACATCGGCCATGCTCGGACCGAAGCTGAAACAAAGTATTGGAAGACGTAGCATCAACAATTTCAACGCGAAAAAAAATCTCTGGGTCTACCAGCGACGCCAACATCAGATTCCAATGGTTTGTTGATGCGGGAGGGCGCGCTTCTTGCCCGCACCCCATCGCGCATGCGCGGCGCCGGTGGCGCGCTTGGGGCGCGCTGGTTTCTTTGTAACCACGAGATGATGTATAAAGCATTCCATGCAAATTCGCGAATATTTTTTTGAAACGAGGCTGCTTGGAACCCCAGGTGCAAATCAGCCCTCCGTGAACAGCCGCGTCCCGTTGCGGACGACCTTATACAGAACATCAAAACAAGGGCGGCCGCGATGCGATGAACTCACCCTGCTCGAGGCATTTCGAATGCCTGCGAAGGAAAGACAAAAAGAAACGCCTCTCGACCAGGCTTTGGTGGTATATTTAAACAGAAAGGCCTTCGTCGTACCGCGGTCCAATCAAGGTCCCGATGCGATCGAAACGCAAATGAGAATGTATGCAGGCGACCCGGTTATACACACTGCAACTCTGGCGCTTTGAGTGCATGTTTGTCCTGTATACTCTGCGCACGGTCCAGGGTTATAATGTTCGCCCTCTCGTTCCCAAGAAAGGGCGTACCCCAAAGTATCTGACATGCCGGTGCGGCCTAATTCATCAATCGAGATTCGAAACAAACTGGTCACACCCTTTGCGCTTTCGTTGCAACGTTGGAAATGGACGGGATCGTAATACGCAATAAAAATTGCCAACTTTGTTTTTTTTTTTTTTTTTTTTTTTTTTTTTTTTACACTGCGTTGGTTTAGATTGTTGCGATATGAACGGGAAACAAAAGCCGATATAATAGGAGCACAGCTGTCTTAACGCATGTATATTGCGCGACGCAGCTGGCACAAACAAAGGACCCCCCCCCCCCCTTTTTTTATTTTTCCACGTTTCTCTGAATAAAAAAAAAAACTGCTTTTATTCCATTTTTTAGTGCGGGGAACTTGCTAACAGGGGGAGCAGTTTAATTTGGGCCCGATTCACATAGTGCGATATTGCTTCCGATTTTGCAATTGCGATGTCCAAAGCTTCATAGCCAGAAAGGGCCTAATGACTTGCGCTTTTGACGCTGCTTGATTGGTCCTACTAGCTCGTAGCGTCGGCTGCGTCTGGGCTTAAAGGCCGACGTACAACCTCGGTTTTCTGCAAGGAAAATAATCCTCTTAGCGCTCCCCTCTCCTGAGCTGCGAGGGGAGCCAAGTTATGGGCAAGGGAAACAGCCCAACTGAGCAAGATAGCGGAGTCCTCGGGCCCTACTTGCAAACGTGTTGATCTGCTCTTCATGCGGTGGACGACAAACAAATAAAATAAATTAGTCGTTAGTCGTTTATACAGCCTGAACTTAGTCTGCATCAACGGGTGACAGGATTAAAATCAGCGAACAACGTTAAGAAACTGTTTAAGAAAACAGAAGACTTCTGTTTTCTGCAACAGTTTCCTAACCTTGTTCGCTGATTTTAATCATGTTGAACCCGTACCAACTAGCCCAGCTCACCACCCTTCTCTCTCAGCTGTAGATGAACAGTTTAGCCAGTGCAGTACAGCCGCTAGCCTGGGGTCTTCTAACGTGCGGCACGAAGTAGTGATACACGACCGCACGCCGGTACGATGCTCATCCAGATCGAAACGGGCAGGGGTGGGGATTGAACCCCGAATCCCTGGGTTCTGCGGCGCGAGAGTTCGCTCCACGTGCTCCGAGCTGGTGTGCACTAGAGCCACTCTATATGGCAGCGTAGCTGCCAGTGTAGCGACACGACGCAAAATTACCTACATGCACGACGTCAGAAGCGCCGATAGCGATCACCATTTCGGGCCTCGGAGGGACTCGCCATAGTAACCGTACCACTAGCGACGCCGGGCGGCAACTTTTTTAGTCTAGTTGATATCTCCATTCGTTCAGTGAAAAGTGGTAGACGACGCTTGTCATGGCGGTACGGCACGGGCCTCTGGAGGAACGGTGCCTGTTTCTTCTGGAGAGTGAGACAATTTGCAGCCCGAGGACTGTCGGGTGACGAGAGCTGCTAGCTATCGTAAGTCCACGACAAGGCGAGTGGTTTTCCGCGCCGACGGGATGGCGGCCACCTCGTGGGACGTACAGTGCGCCGCAATATGAAAGACCCCCTTGGCATTTGCAAGTGATGATAAGTTCTGTCAGTCCACTCATTGGCCACCAACGCTAATTCAAAAAGTCGTTGACAAATTGATTGTTGACGAGCGCATACGTCCGAGTGGCGCAGTTCTCGTGTCCAATGGGTGAGTTGTTGTCGGCTGTCATCATTTTGGCCTTTGTAGGCATTGCAAAGAGGTTATATAGAACCATACACACATGATGATAACATCATAGCACATTGACATTAAGAGGACAAAACGGGCCCAGCTACAGAAAATAAATATTACACTCGTAAGAAATCAATATTTCTGTAACCTGTTAATTACAAAGACGAACACACCTCTGAGCATCTAAGTTTAATAGTATGTGTTGATGTATTGTTATATAGTAGGACATTTCATATACGTCCCTTGAGCAAACGCCAGCTAGTCACTTGACGAAAATAAACTCCAAAACACCGCGATCGAATGCAAGATATTGCAACGAAAGCACATTATATAAAAATCTTCAGAACCGCCAATTCGTAAAATCGTCGATTAGTACGAAAGGTTAGAGATCGCAGGAGCTTCCTCGCTAAAAGTTGCTACGATTATTCGGTGACCCAGGGCTGAAACAACTTCCCCTACGCCCTACACGCGACGTATACCTTTCGTTTCGATTCTCAGAAATTCAAACTTTCAAAGGAAACTAGAAAAATGCGAAAATGTTACCCTAAAAGCTATATCGTAACATCGTTGATTAGTACAAAAAGTAAACATCGCAGGAGCTTCCTCGCTAAAAGTTTGTGACTACGCGGTTACCTTGAGCTGAAACAACTTCCCCAAGGCCCGACATGCGACGCATAGATTTCGCATCGATTCTCGGACACTCCAACGATGAAACGCTGCTAAGAGTATCCGAAAATTGCGTGCTAAAAGTCTAATCCATCCTCGAACACATCCGGGAATCCGAGCACCGCTACCGCGATATGACCGATGGTGTCGCACAGGTGCTAATATCCAGAACGATCTTGCACAGAACGGGTATAAACTTAGTATAAAGTATCATTCTTTCAGATCTTCACGTTATACCTACGTCAGAGAGCACGAAGAAGCCCGAAATCGTCGGCAAGCTGCGGCACATCACGACTCCGCGCACCGAACAATCTCGCATCCACCAGCTCTGGGCGCTGCCATCCCATCATGACGGCTCTTGCGAGGTCGCGTTACGAGTAGTCACTCGGTTGCTATGGAAACCGAGCCATATCAGCTCGTTGCTATGGTGCCGCTAGTGACCAATCGCGGTCGAGAGGCGGCACAGGAAAAAGGTGTGGCGCTCTCTAGTGTGCACCAGCCCACTCGGCCAACGATTCCCTCGGTGGACGACACGCCGCCACTATGCCTGACCTATTATGTGCGCCGGTGTTTCTCAAATGGGGATCTGCGAAGGCATTTCAGGGGTCCGCAAAGCCCTGCGTCATCAGTCAAGCCCGGCAATAAAAGTTGTATTTTTATTTTATATCGAGAAGAAACGTTCCAATTTATGGGTGAGTTTTGTCGTGTGTATGTCAATGAGACAACTTCACACTAGCCCTAACTTACATTCATTTATTAAATCATGATCATAATTAACCTACACCTTCCCTTTCCCCTCACCACAAATAGGGTCCTCCAACATATACGCCGATCCACAAGGAATCCGCGAAACATCGATGGTTGAGAACCACTGATGTGAACGATAAAGAAAGAGGAAAAAGAAGAATCAGTCGCTTGCGTGTATTTTCCGCCAAGCCGTATCCGAAGAAAGAAGAGACCTGACAAACGGTCGAGGATCGAGCCCACCTGTAGATATTTAAAGCGTGGGTCATCAACGCCGATGTTTCGTTCGCGTTAACACTGTCACGCAATCTACAGGCTGCGTGAATGCGTTTCTTTTCTTCTTTTTTTTTTTTTTTTGGAGGGGGGGGGGGGGGGGGGTCTAAATTTGGGTACGAAAGAGGTTGTGAGAGACCGTTCTCCCGACAAAATCGGGTCGTCTGGGACGTTGCCTTCGTAAGCCCCTTCGGTCTCCTCAATCACTGCTCAGCCAAGTGACGTCCGTACAATGGGGTCCCGTCGCCAAATCTGGTCCCATTTCTTCGGACTGGTTCCTCGTGCGTTCCAGTGGTGCGCGAACAGAGGCGACGGAGACACCTCCATAGCTGTCTGGCTCCACACGAAGCAGAGAAAGAAAAAACAAAAATGCCGGTAATTTTTAGCAGGCTGTGTAGGAACTTAGGCGCATTGCAAAGAACGACACGTGCAATACGGCATTTTACTCGCGGACAACGTTCTGTGGCATTTTCGAGGAGAGGAGGAGTACGCGTCAGCTTTAAACTTTAATAGACTATCCGGAAATACGCGGCCCCTCCCATCCTCTTCTCGACGCACTACGGCCATCCGATGTTCGACGCGCGAGGGAGCACCCGTAAATAGACCGGGGGGTTCGTGCTTGTTTAGCATGTTGCGATTTCGGAACACAAGGAAAGGAGTACAATAACAAAACAGAGTATACGTGGGTTCTGTGACGTGTTTTCTCCGTTTTCCTCGTGTCCTGAACTCGTAGTGGTGAGAGAGAAGAAATTGTGGCAGCTTCCAGGATGTACGGAGCCTTCGAGGTGGCCGGCCGAGCGTACATCGGAACGGTCCCACAATCCCCCGCGCCGCAAGGCGCAATATAGGGTAGACGAGAGGTTTCGTGGGATTTTCCGGAATTGTCTATCGGTGCTGAAGCACGGGCCACCACGCCTTTGACCGCATAGCAGACGCAGCTCAGTGAACAAATGACCGCCGAGCACTGCCGTTGAAGTTCTTCGTTAGGGACTTACTGAACTTCTCGGTTAAATATACTTTACCTGAATCGAAAGCCTTGTCACGAAGCTTGGTAGGTCGCCAAAATGCCCGTGATTGGTGCAAGTTTGCATCGGAGTATTAAAGGCTGAATTGTAGCTGTGCTTTTGAACTAAGGAATTAATTGCAGCACATAATATCATAGAATGTGTACATCGTCGGCATACATATAGAATGAAATATAGTTAACGAAATACGCTTTACAATATGAAGGGTGCGGCCGTAAGGACTAACACATTTGGCACGCTTTGCGAAATTCGAATTCCAAACGTAAATACCTAAAATTAAACACTCAAACGTAGTTTTTCAAAAAGTTTTTTTTTTTTTTTAGGGCTTAGTTTGAGCATAGTGAATTATTAGAAATAATAAAGCAAAATCGGAAGCTATGTCCTATACCAGCTAGCTTGTTTGTCGTCTGCACACTGGCTTATGAGCTCGTTCCCGGGTGGCTTGCTGAACACAAAAACGTTAAAAACCAATGGCAGGGTATGGCGATGAGCGAGAGAATCACGATAATTAATACTTTCAACGAAATATATGCACAATGACCACCTGGAAGCAAGCTCACAAACCTGTGTGAAGACGACGAGCATCCGGTTATGGGGCTTAGGAAACGTACAGCAGCAAAGCCGCCGTTTCTACTTTTTTTTTTCTTTTTACTTCACTTTTTTTTTTATCGTCTTTGACTTGAGTTTTGAAGAAAAAACTTGTAGAACTTTTTTTGCGAAATTACGCTCGGGTACCCAATTTCAGGTATGCACGTTTCGAATTCGAATCTTGAAAGGCGTGCCAAATGTGTTAGTCCCTACGGCCCCATCCTGTATATAATGGCGACGCAACTTAGCTAAATGTAATGATGTGTTCGAAATGTCACGAAAGTATTAGGACAGGCCCTTTCAGTCTACCTTTTACTGAAACACTGAGCAGCAATCACAACGCTTGTTTTCGCAACCAACATTGCTACACTCAGCACCGTGGCGCAGGCGAAGAATCACAAAGAAAAGAGTGATCAAAGTTGTTCACTCTAACTTATACGGACCTTCGTACTCAAATCGCAGCTTTCACCTCGTCAACTCACAATTAGAATAAGCGGCCACGTTATCTGACGCTAATTATATGCAGTCAGTGTTCACCATCGTCATGCGCTGGGGTTGGCAAAACAGAGCATGGGCTGAGCGTCAGACATTGCTAGAGTTCGGCTATTCTCATCTTTAATTGAATACCAGCCGTTACGTGAATGTTTGGCGATGTTCATTGTCATGAACCCGAGCACTCGACTCGGGCTCATGACGAAGGAGTCCGTCAGGGTGCAACATAACTTGCAGTGGTAAGTCGTGATGTCATGTGACGCCACAGCGTTAGCAGTGTGAATAAATCTAGTGACGTTCTCAATGTAAATCAACTTGACGCAGTGAGTCACGCAAGTTCGTCGAGTGACGTCACGGGGCCACGTGGCGCGACATTACTTGACAGCATGCTTGACGTCACGTGACCACGTGACACATCATTAACCGGAGTGCCAATGCAAAAGCCACCATGAAAACCCACTATTTCTCATATATTACAAGTCTTTATGAAGACGATTTGATCAATACATAGAAATACAGCTGCCAATGTTTTATTCTCAGATATTAATTTTGTGATAAAAAAAAATAACCGTGAACCGTTTTGAACCGGTTACCGCTATAATTTTTTCCAGTTCAGTTTCAGTTCAGTTCCAAGATGGCGGCGAAGATTTCGGTTCGGTTTAGTTCGGGTTCAGTTTGGTTCCGGTTCGGCTAAAAATTACGGTTCGGTTTCGGTTCGTCACTCTGGTCGTGGGTCAGAATCTCGCCTAACATTCTTCAATTTTTTTTCTTTAATGCGAGTTAATTACTTTATAAAATGAAATCATTTGAGACATGAGGCGAACCATTAATGCGCATTACACATCATGTTTTTAATCACTTTCATTGCAGGCGTGACGTCACGTTTCACGTGAGCGTTGTGGGTTGCTTGAAATTCCCGCGCGAGGTCATGTGGCTGTGACGTCATAACCCCATCGACCAATCCTGGATTTTCACGTCACGCCACCGACCACTCCGACGCGCTTTTTCTGAGATACGAGCTTCTTCACGCTATCGCGTTAAAAATAAATCTTACAATACATTAGGATGGAAGAAAAAGCGGGTACACCTCAAAGCCTTACGTTTTCCAGCACTAAAAGAGGCCACCGCAGTGCGCAGGCTGGACACGAGTGTTGCGTCACTGCGCAATCTGTGACCCCCGCTGGCCTCCGATTGGTGACGACAGCATTATGGCCTTGTTACATAGCAGGCGTTCGTCGCGTAAACTCACACTCTGCGTCTCATTGATTCCAATTGAAAATTTAAGTCGAACCTTTTGATCGACAAAAATTAACTAACATGCTCTAAATAAAAAAGAAAAAAAAACGTGGTTTTTTATGCGTGCACATCACGTTTCCTACTCCACGCATACCGCTTTTCCTGAGACAATAAATAGCCTTTCCATATTTCTTTTCGCATTTTGAGTGCGGTGGAATTTAAAGCGGGAATTAATGATAACGACGATGAGAGCGAAATAAAGTATAGAACTGACGCTTCCAACTGGCTTCGAAGCAACGATCCGTTTTATTGTGTGAATGGGCCATGGATCTCGGTACGTTCTAGAGAATATCAGTGTCGGAATGTGAGGTGTAAAAACTAGAGATTTCTTTTAAAACAACGTTTTATGTACTCATTAAAAGAAAAAAAAAAGAAAAAAAAAAAAGACACCCTCGATAGCGCAGTTTTTCAGTGACCAGCTAGTTTCGGTATCGTCGAGTTTATTTCGTGAAGTTGATTTCGCTTGCTAACTTTTATTTAGTCGGTTGAAAGCTAGAGCGACGATGATGACTCGCTCAACCACGCGTTAACCTCTATTAGTAAATCACGCAAAAACGCATCAGACAAAAAAAGAAAAAAAGAAAACACGTCCGTATTATAAAGTGAACCTTGTGATAAGGAAAATAAACTTTTATTTTCCTCGTCTCAGGATCTGGCTTATGATGTTCTCAAACCAGATCGCCTGCAGATCTTGAAACGTTCGTGTCGTCGGCCTATACAAGACTGCATCAGGAGTTCGGGGTAGTAAACTTATATATTGCATGTGTACAATGGCAATAAAATAAAGAAAATAAAGAGCGGACCCAACATATACAATAGACCTCTGTGGAACTCCACATGTGATACGACTGGCACAAACAAACATCGAGAAAGGCGCCTGACTGACAAAGGAGCAGACTTGTACACCTTACCCGAAAAAAAAGTAACTGAATACGTTACTCCTTACCGATTCTCAAAAGGAACGCGTGAGTTACCTCAAAAGTGACGAGTTACCTTTCACGTTACTTTGACAACCAAATGCACAACTGCTTTTGGTTTCATGGTTTATCGTTTCCTTTCAGTAGTCGTTGCACTTAAGCAGTAGCTGCCTCTCGAAGTTTTCATCAGTTCCTGTTTCCCCGCTTCCAAATACGTCTATGGTGATGCTGAAGAGTCGTTCTATCGACGCGCTCGAAGGAACGGCAGTGTTGTGCTTCAGCGAGAGCTGGTGGATCTGGGATTCATTCCCTCTCTCCTGTGTTCTCTCAACTTCTAACGTTCGAAGTTGACAATGGATTATGCGCCCTCCCGCGTTCGCAACGTCCGGGTTCACATTCGGTCCCTTCTCGGTTCTCGAAGCTTCAAGCGTACGAACCTTATTGTGTTCGCTGGGTGAAGGACATTCCCAGCTGTAGAGCTCAGTACAGCAACCTTTATCGCTGGACACGTCAGTCGAACTGTTCGACTTACGTTTTCAGCGATGTACGTTGCTGTACTGTCATACTGTTTAGTTTGTTGTTCGGGTTGCCCACCTACCGTTCTCGCAATAGACGCACACTCAGGTTAGAGTAATTAAGTGGTGTTGTACGCGTTACTCCTCAAAAGTAACGAGATAGCGTTATTGGTTACTTGGCCTTACAAGTAACTGAATACGCTACTCGTTCCTTTTCTAGAAAAGTGACTAAATATGTTACTTGTTATCGAAAATAGTAACTAAGTAGAAGTAACGCGTTACGTACATGTCTGCAAAGGAGTCACCCAAGAGAGGAGCAGCCGTTCAATTCGTCCTAAACAACTGCATTTGACAGTTTTTCTGGAGGCTGTTATGGGACGCGACCGGCAGGGAGGACTTCTTATATTTTCGATAACGCTCCACGGGGTCTCATGGGCTTCGAGGGTGCACGCCCAGCCGAAGCACGACGAAAGGCGCGTGCTGGAGCCCGGGTGTTCGAAAGACCATCCCGGCCCTGCTCATCCCGTCAATGATCGGCATCAGGTCAGCATGTGGATGCCGACCGCCGGGGGAGACACCCCCCGAAAGAAAAGTCCTTAAAGACAGCGATTCTCCGCAACACGCTACCTGAATGCGATCACTATAATAGCGTTTGGAAAGAGGTGCCTACGCAGGCACCGCACGCCCAGAAGTCGAGATGCTATAAGCCCGCTTCTATGTCATTTCGTCCCGTTTCCCCGTATTCCGAAGGGCAGGAGAAAGAAACTACCTTATTAACTCTCGCCTTAGTACCCCTAGCTCCGCCCTAACTAAATCCTCAACGAGCCATTACCGTGGCCGGATGACAAAGTCGCCGCCACAGAGAACACACCCTTCTATTTATATTTAATCCGAGGGCACACAGTCCCAGCGTACAGCAGCTCTGCACATATACGCCGGGAGATTGAAAATGCGGTTATACTGTAAGCTGCGCGCATTTTTCACGACGACGTCCATTAGAATTTCCAAGCAGGGACGCTCACTGCGAAGTCTCGGACCCTGATGACGTACCGAACGATAAGAATTCGAAAAAAGAAAAAAGAGCGACGAATATTTTTAGAGCATAGTTTTAGGCCTTATAAATAATGTAAAGTACGGATAGACCCTATATATATGGCGACGGGCCCGGGATGGGCCAGGGCGTTCCACCATGCGAGTGAAAGCGGTTTTAGAATATACGACGCACACCAAGCGTCATAACGAAGTTTTATATTCCGCTTTACACTGGGGACCTTTTGCGAACCATTACCATGTTCCGCGCACCGAACACTACAGCAGGCTTTTAAGCGCACGCCCCCCGGCCACGGTATACATCACTCGGGAGCGCGGGATTAAAAAAGCATGTTTCAAGGCTCCGGTAGTGCGGTGCGCGGAACACGGCAACGGTTTGCTAAAAGTCCCTATTGAGTCATTTTCTATCGCGGCTACGCCAATCCCACGAAACGAGAGACATAGCTGTAGCACGGTCGCGCAATGCGAGTGCAATGGTGCCGTAGGTACCCGAGGGCGTCGTGGATACCACTGATGACCGCCACCGGTGATGCGCCAAGTACAAGTTTGCGTAGCGCGGTGGAAGTTTCCAAAACCCTCCAACATTACGCGTGGCAAGTTCTAGACACCGCTTCAGTGGGGCTGGGCATAACGCGAGTAATGTTTGAAAACGAGTCTTTTTTCAAGCAGACGACAGGAAGATTCGTCGTGCCATTCTTGGCGGGACGCCAGGGCTGCCCTCTTGGCTCTCTTAGCGCGCGGCCACGGCCTTCTGGGAAGTCCCGACATCTCTCCCCTCGCGCCAAGAGAAGGGAATTTTTTTTATTTTTTCTTATTTTGTCCAGCTTCTTCGGCACACAGCCCGATGTTCACCCAACACGAGGGACTATAGAGCTCAGACAAGAGTGCTGCTGCGGCCTTCGACGAGTCCCAACAGAAACCAATCCCTTATGTTCGTTGCCCACACAGCCGAAATGAAGGCGAGCCCCAGCCGAATGCTCGTTCGGTTACGCCCAGTGACACACTGCGTTAGAAACAAACGAGTAATTTGTTTGTGTTGCCCATGCTGCTCAAGTATCGGCTCTGCGCTGATCCTCAAGGCCATTCATTACTGGAAAGCCTAATGAAATAAGTTGTAAACTTATTGCTGCGGAGCAAGTTGAAAATTATCGGACACGAAGAACAATGCGTCCCTTATTGCGCCCACTAATCCCATTAGGGATGATCGATGGCTTTTCTCCGACTGAGGCACTATTCGGCCGGGCTCCGATTCTCCGCATTTTCTTCGGAGGAAAAAAATGCCCATGGACGGAAGATTCACAAAACTCCCGCCATCTAAACTCCCAGAATACTAGCTCCATTTCTTTTCTTTTTTAGGGGCGAAGCTCCTTAGGGGCTAGCCTCTGGGGCTAGCCATGTCCGTATGTCCGTCCGCCGTCAGGTGCACGTGCTTCTGCTCGTGAGGTCACGCGCTCACGAGAAGGTGAGCAGGTGCTCTCGTGCTCCTGTAGGGCAAAAAAAAAAAAAACGCATCTCCACGTGGTAAATGATGTTGATTAGGGCGAAGCTCTAGTGGTGCTTGTCTGCGTAGACGGTGAGCCGCAGCATGCCGAGCCTTTCGTTCGTTTTCCTCCAAGTCAGAAAGAGAATGTGTGGTATGGAACGGGGTTATATACGCATTTGAGCATTTGAGCGCAGCGTGGCATGGATGAAAACGAACGAAAGGCTCGGCATGCTGCGGCTCAGTGTCTACGCAGACAAGCACCACCAGAGCTTCGCTCCAATCAACATCATTCACCACGTAGAGACGCGGTAAGTTTTTTTTTTTTTTTTTTTTCTTCTTTTTTTTTTACTTTTTTTTTTTTTTTGTTATTACAAAATACGTAACAACTCCACTCCAACAAATTTGCAAGATGGAAAACGTTTTTTGAAGGCACTTGTGTATGGAAATTCGGCGCTTTTAGAAATCTACACGTGCGACATTCATCAAACAACAGAAACCATTATGCCAAGTTACAACTGAAAAAAAAAAAATATATATATATATATATATATATATTTCATAAAATAAATATTACGATTTCCAATGATCCAATGAGCGGAGCGCAGGTATCTTCTCTGCTACTCCTGTAATGTACACGTGTTGTGTGAATACATTTTTTTGTGTGTGTGTGTGTGTGTGGGGGGGGGGGGGGGGGGGGGAAAGGGGGGGGGGGGGTGTCTCTAAGTGAGCAGTGAGCTGCGCTTCGTTCGCGTACCAATCAGTTCGAGGACTACAATAACGCGTATTCTCCCCACTGCACCCAGCCCCGAAAACTTCGTTCCATCGCAAAAGCGTCAAGTGCTTTTCCCGCGCAAATGAGCGCACAAAAGAAAGAAAGGAACAACAATCGCTAGCATTTAAGTATTTTTACAACGTTGCACTCGTCAGCTGGTGTCTGGGAGTATACAGACAACATTGTTCTGACAAAGGTGAATGTTTACGTGTCAGCTTTGTTGTTTCGTTGGCGTCTAGCCGCGATAACCGCCACATGCGCGGTCACGACGATGCGTCCACGGAAAGCACACGGCGGGGGGTACGCGCAGCGCAGCGGTCGCCGAGTCTTGCACAGCGGTTTAAAACTTGTTGAAAGACAGGTGGCCTCCTGGCGGGAAAATCTCGAATGTTTTTTCTTCCTATATAAGCGAAAACCGCTGTCACCCATTCTCGTTTTGCCTCGCCTCAATTTTTTTCTTCTTTTTTTACTCTTGGGAGGTTTAAATGTTTTAATATTTTTATTGTCGCCCATAATACCGGATATATCCAGCAGGTGGCTGGGGACGAGTAAACGAAAAAGGTGTATAGTTTCGTCTATTCGCCGTATTCATAAATATTAGAATATCGTCCCTAACGGCTAAATCTGGGTTTGTCAGCCTTCCCTGTCGTCGCGGCATCACCATCCTCTGCTTGTTTCATAAGTTTTTGTTGTTTTTTTTTGTCACTTTTTGGCAGTCTTTTTTTCTACCTTCCGCACGGGTCTTTCAGCGCACCGGTCATCCACTACAAGTGGTACGCCCACGCACTCGCGCCGTTACTTTTGGTACCTCATTCTTCCCCCGAGCAGCTCTGGGCTGGAAAGAGGCTTTCCCACCACATCGCTAGTATCGCCTGCGCATATGCCTTTATGCAAAATGTGACCATTCGCCTTGCACCCTGACTACTCGTGACACCCATGTTCGACTGTACTTTAGTCCTCACCTGATGGGCTGTCGTCAAGGTAATACAGTGAAGCGTCCACTTGATGCAGTCTGTTCAAACACCTGCCGCCAAGCAACGTGCGACAACAGCGCGTGCGCGCGGCTGCTTCGCCTAAGCTCGAGACCTGAGCCAGACAAATTCTGGTTTGTGTATGTTCATACAGCCGGAAGTTGGTCTGCCTCAGTGGGCGTCGGGTGTTTTAGCTGTAGATGAGCAATTTATTAGCCAGTGCAGTACAACCGCTAGCCTGGTGCCTTTAACGTGCACCACGGATACACGACCGCACGCCAGGATCTCTGGGTTCTGCACCGAGAGCTTTCGCTCCACGTCCTCCGAGCTGGTGTGCGCTAGCCCACTCGGCCACCGATCCCCCTGAGCCAGACATCGGCCAGACGCCTTTCCGCCTTTCAATAGAGAACGGCAGAACAACCAATCGATTCCCACGAAACACCTGTGCAAGTATAATACTCGCGTCTCACAATGGACACAATGAACAATCTAATTCCACACGACAGCTGAAGATGTCATTCGCGCCGAACGACGTTTCCTTCCAACGGAGCTTGCAAAACTCCGTCGGCTCCTTAGGAATACCTTTCGTTTCCAAAGTTTATGTGCATCGAGCAAAGCCTGTACATGGGAAAAAATTATATACCTATGCAAAAGATGAGTTTTTCCTGCGCACATGCAGGTTATAAAGAAAACTGAGTACTAGACAGATAACGACACATATGGTGCAGAAAGACGACGATGGCGAAGCTACATCAGCAGGGTCTGTTGTTGATGTTACTATGGTGGGCTAATGTTGCCAAAAATAAACGTTCGGAAACCACAATATTAAACTGACATTTTCGCCACAATGTCAAGATTGGGCGTGGTTGCCTCGAGAAAAAGAACGCTCAAAATCAGAATTATACCAGCAGAGACCTGAGCCATTGCCGGGACGAGGTCCATGCTGAGAGAGGACTTCTGCTTCGTTCCAACCGGCTAATAGTCCCAAAAAACCCTCGACCAGGGATGCTCCGCCTTCTGCACGCATCACATGGGAGCATCGAGAAGACCAAACACAGAACCCGAGAGGTGTTATATTGGCCAGGACTGGACCGTGACATTGAGGAAACGGTACAACATTGCAAAGTCTGCAAGCAGTACCAGCACCAACAACCTCGCGAGCCTCTACGGAGTCATCCAGTCCCAACGGGACCCTGGCAGAGCATTGCTATGGATATCATTTCAACATCAAGGGAAGCACTACTTGATAGTAGTGGACTATTATTCCTTTTTCTACGAAGACCGCCTCATGAACAAGACGAATGCACGAAGTGTACTCAACTGCTGTGCCACTACCTTTTCCCTACATCGACTGCCACTACAAATCATCGCAGACAACGGTCCTCCGTTCAACAGTTCCGTCTTTGCCAGCTATTGTAACCAGCAGAGTATCTCTCATGTGACGTCAAGCCCTTACTACCCAAGATCAAATGAGATGGCAAAGAGGGGAGTACAGGAAGCAAAAAAGTTGATAAACAAATATTGTTTTGGGACTGAAGAGTGCTATGATGCGCTGCTGGAGTGGCGCAGCAAACCGCTTTCGAGCCCAGTCACTGGTTTTGAGGCTAGACTCTCACCGGCGTCCAGGCAGTTAACCCTAACCGAGTGGATTGCGATTTCAATAGGCGCAGTTTCAAATACTGCTGGCGGCTAAATTCTCGTCTTTTTGCGCTGTATTTTGTGTTTCATGGTACATGTATTTTGCCGAGGACATTGAGAAAGTATCGTGCCACATTTAAAATAAAAAAAAAAGGCACAAAGAAAAGTTAACTATTTTTGTTGGGTGCGCGCGTGACGGAAAGAAAGCGACTGGATTGTTAGTTGTCGTTTTTTGGTATTTTTTATAAGTTTTGACGGAGCCGCCCGATTAGTCACGCGTCAAACGACAAAGCGCTTAGCTGTCGGAAATAATTTACAACAGAAGATAGCCGAAAGACGTGCATTTTTCTTTACCGATGGACAGGACACGGATATACAATTTAGCAAGCGTAAACATTCGAACAATATATTGTACGCACCACACGATGCAGCGTTATCTGAAAAGAATATATTTGAGAAAGATCTCAAATAACACAGTTACATCTTGACAATCGGACCGAATCCAAGATGACTTCGTTTTGGGGCATGTTTTGGAGAGAGCTTCCTTTTTTCACAACAGCACCAAGTCAAAGGAACGAACGCGACTGACCCGTTTCCCACACCAACCCGGACAACTATTTTTCAGATGACTGCGGATTCTACGCTGATTATCCCTGGGAGGGGGGAGATCAATTGCCATTGTTCGCAAAACCGCGTCGAGGGCCGTTCAATGTCCTTTGCCTCCTTCGTTTCCCATGAATAAATGTTGAGCAGAAACGCTTGAATGGCAGGCACTCACAAGCCCTGTTTCTCACAATAGGAAATAACACACAAAAAAAATACGGAGCACGCATTAAAAAAAGAATTAAGTGGAAACTTTGAAGAAAGGTTAGAAAACGTCGAATGCAAAACCGCAAAAACGTAGGTCCAGAATCGCGCTGAGCGGGTTTTCAGAGTCCAGGAGTGTGGCAGAAAATTTCTAGCTCATAGAGGGCGCGAGAGTCGCACCAGCTGCATCAGCATCAGCAACATGGCGGCGGCCTAGGAGCGTTTTTTTGAAAAGGTGTAGGCGCCCCCCCCCCCCCCCTCCTTTTAAGGGGGGGGGGGGGGCAGGGAAAGTCGCAAAAGACGACGAGGAACGATCACGTGATGCGGGACACGGGTGTGGCCTGAGTGGGCGTGGGCATCGCGTAGAGCCACTCAATAAGGAGTTTTAGTAGAGCGTGTTTCCCTCCCCGCTAACCGTCCGCAACGAAGAAGCCTCCACTGCGCCTGCGTGCCGATGGCCTTGGCTGTAGAGTTCCGGGTAGCGGAGGTGCTTAGCGGAGGGGAAAACACGGTCTACTAAAACTCCCTAATGAGCTGCGCTTAGAGTATCGGCACTCCGGTCCCCAACATTGTTGTGGGCGCCGCCATTTTGGTGCTTGTGCAGAGCAGAAGCCACTACCCAAGCAGCACAGAGTTGGCCAGTCATCGGCCAATGGCTGGCAATGGTCCTTGGCCAAGTTGCCAGACAGTGGCCAGAGACTGGCCGGTGATTGGCCTTTATCTGGCAATTGGCCAATGGCCACTGGCCATCAGCCATCGGCCAAGCATTGGCCAATAAATCGCCACTCTCTGGCTACTGGCCAAAAGACCACCGCCAGACATTGGCCATTGCTTGGCCAAAATTCGTGCTGCTTGGGTAGCTGCCGATCGTCATGATTCATAAATGCGACTTACTCAGCATTAGATTCGGTGTTAGGTAGCTCATGTAATATTGCTTTGCTTTGTCACGAACTGTTTAAAGATTTGTGGAGGGGGAACAAGGGCATTTCCTATGATTTCAGATAAAGCTTCAGGTAACCGGCAACCATGATTTATGCCACAATATGGCCAAGTGTTGTTAATCTGAAGTGTAGCTTATTTAGTAGCACTAGAATCACGCATCCAATGGAACGTCAACATCAAACCACGAATATTACACAAAGTACACCCTGCCTCACTCTCTGCCTCGCTCTCTGCCTCACTCTACCCGTCGCTTCACACCGTTCCCGCCTGAATACATACGAGGGCACCCGAAGCAGCCGCACCTAAGACGTAAGTTTTCCCACAAAGCATAAAAAAAAAAACATGCGGGGGAAAAAAAAAAGTCGTCTCTGGAATAGGTATTATTAGAGCGGTGTTTCTATTTATTTAATATTTTTTTTTATTGTGTCTCGACTTTTATTTTGTAGAATACACCCGACAATATTCTACGTGGGTAGGAAAAAAGAAATAGCGAGCCAACAGACAAAACCCGGAGAAATAAACTGGATCTGAGAACTAGAAAACACACACAAAAAAAAGTGCCTCCCGAGGCAATTCAACCGTTTGCAAGAATTTGCGGTGCGTCTAGTACGGCGGATAAGTATACCATCTAGCGGCAAAGCAAACCTTAAAAAAGGGGGGTTTTGCTTCGTGCTTTGAAGATGACTGCAGCCCCCAGGGGCGTGGGCAACCGCCCAAAATTAATATGATCCCCTTGCGGTTTTGGCGTCTCTCATCTACAACGCACACACTGAGCTCTCCGATAACTGCGCGAAAAATCGACCACATTAACCACCGGCGCAGGGAATTGATGAGGGGTGTGGGCAGAGAGAGAGAGAGATATATATATAAGGGAAGGAGAATGAAGTTTTTGAACTAGCGCTAGCCGCAGGACGAAGCCTTTATGCATGCTCACGCCAACTTTTTACTCACTTCTTTTTATTATTACTGTGATTATTAAGAATATAAACGGGGTCGTTTAATTTTGGGCGAAAAATATACACACCCCATTTCGCTTTTTCTTTTCTTGATCTGTATTAATTTATATATATATATATATATATATATATAGAGAGAGAGAGAGAGAGAGAGAGAGAGAGAGAGAGAGATTGAGGTAATTTTACTTTGTTTTCCATCTACTTCCAACTTCTAGGAATAATTCTGCATTCCGTCCAGACATCAGGAGTAAAGAGTCCAGACCTCGGGAAAGTAGCGCCGTATGGCTTTATGAAGACGTTTCTTGTATACCGAACACCGGCGAAACAAGCGCAGATCTTCGCAACCTCCACCACATGCAACGTCGGTGCTTGGGAGCATTAAAAAAAATGGCTGTCTTTAAATACTTAAGAAAAATATGACTGTAAGAGACCCGGGGAGATAAACATGACTGATAAGAGGATTGCGGCGAGGAACGCTTGTAGTACGATGAGGCTCCATAGAGATCTTGGCGCAACTGGTTCAGAACGGGCCTCTCGAAGCTTTGAAGAGACCGAAATGGCGATCGCCATGGCAACGGAGACCGATCAGCCAATCGCCTTGCGAGGTTTTGGTCGTCTGTTTGTTAGTATTTGTTTGGGCTCTGCTAGGTAGAGAAGGCAATGTAGCTGCTTTCCCAGGATGCACGGTGCCTTGCACCCAGGAGCAACGATACAGGTCCTTATATTGCCGCGCGCAGGGCCGAACAAACAACGCTCGGTCACGGAATTCTACAAGATTCGCGTTTCTTTTTACTCGGGACCTAACTTTCATCATCTCGTCCTAGTATCTTGCTCTCGAACGTGCCTGTTCATTCTCACCACGAACGCTCGATGCTCGAACCTTCTGGGATGAATTTTCGCGATGCCGACGCACAGTAGCTAAGGAGCTGCCCGTGACCTTGTCCGAGTCAGTCTCGCTCTCGCTTGCTGTTACGCCGCCAAATCGCCGCCCACTTTTCTGCTGTCTCGACGCTCGTTCTTTATTTTGTTTGGCACAAGTTTGTCGAATAATCATTTATTTTCAGTTTACATTTGTTGAGCTCTTTTTCATCCGTGACAATATTCCCGCTAAAACTATGTGCATCGCACAAAGAAGAGCGATGCCGAGTTGGTAAACTTACCTGTGTATAGCAATACACTGCTGGACACAGCGCGAACACACATTTTTTTTCGCGGTTATTTTTTTTTTTTTTTTTTGGTAGGGAATTTACAGGTACCAAATTCTAATGGGTATACCAAGAGGCCAATATTAGACATTTTATAAGAAACGTTTTAGCTTTTGATAATAGCTCTTCAATATTCGATAAGAAAAACACAAGAAAAAGAAAACTACCATAACGTGTTCGTGATAACCATGTCGCGCTCTGTACATAGCGCTTACGATAATTAGCTTCAAATAATTTCCATCGTATTTCGATTTAATAAAAAAAAACGAAGTGCGTGCAAAGGTTTTATTCATCCCGAAGTTTTAACCCGCCGTCGAGGGTTCGGCATCCTATTGGCTGTGTACGATGCAGGCAGCCAGTCTGACCCACCTCCGAGCTTGGGGCCTCTTAATGTTTGCTGGCACAAAAAAAAAAAAAAAAAAAAAAAAAAAACGAAAAAAAAAAAACGCAGCTAATGGCAGATAGCGGCAAATTCACAGAATGAGGCAACTTTAACGTGCCTAACGAAGTGGCGAAGCCGCAACTATACTCCAACGCGCGTGTGCGTAAAAAGCGATTCACACACTTGCGGTTGAGTCCGACCGACTGCGACGGTTGCAACAGCTGCGTCAGCTCCAACAAAACCGGTTTGAACACAACACCGCCAACGCAGCTTTTGCCATAGCAACACTGGCGGTCGGTCGGACTCAAAGGAAGTGTGTGAGTCGCCCTTTGCACGCACGCGCGTTGGAGTAGTTCCGTCTGTACCTGTAAATTCCCTATATCTAAGGAAAAAAAAAAAAAAGAAACGAAGAAACAAAAAGTTTAGTATTCGCGGTTACCGTGTCTTGCAGCGTCCCGGAGTGTACGGTAAGTTCTCACCAACACGGCATCAATCTTCTTTGTGCGATGCGCAGAGCTTTTAGGGGGATATAATGACTTGTATCGTTGCTCCTAGTGATCCACGCAGCGTCGACTAGTGCGGGTCAGCGACGACACCGCCAGCGCATCTTTCAGCGTCTCACAACACAGGCCACGCTATCTCACGGCGACGCCAGGATGCACGCGTCTGTCACCTTGCGGCGTAGGCGTATACTGTCGTCAAGCTTCAGCGTCTTTGCCGCTTGAGGCGGGTCGGGGATCTAACAATGACGCAATGAGCAGGCATTGTTTTCCGCTAAACATTGTAAAACGAGAAAAAAATATTTTTGTTGTTTTTTGTTTTAAAAATGCACCTGCTTGTGTCTCGTAAGGTGCGCAACTATTCACTAGATGAATGAAACCCCAAAACCGCGAATGACACGCACGGGATATGCGATAACAAGATATGAATATAAAAAAATGCAGTATTTCGAACAAAGAAAAAAATTCCGCGGGACGCCACTCGTTGTTCGAGGAATGCGTCGCTCCTTTGCCCGAACCTCGTACAAATGCGGGCGTATACGAAAACCCGCACGTAAAAGTACCCGGCGGCGGCGGCGGCGGCAGCGGTGGCGGCAGCAGCAACAGCAGCAGCAGCAGCGCCTGTAATTTGCCGCCGTAAATCACGGCCGAGCCGCGCCGGGGACCGCAAGATTTAGTGCGCGGGAGTGCGCGAGACGAGCGTGCACAGGTTCTCTCGCGCGGGCGTGTGCATACAACCGCGGCGGGGCACGCCCCGGGGAAGAAGGGACCTTTCTCAAAGACAACGGAAGGGAGACTCCAACAGCAGGCCGCACGGTGTCCGATTTGAATTAAGGCTTTCAGAAGTGTAATATAGTGTAATGGTGGCGCCGTCTTAGGGGGCGCCACCAAGCGGGGAAAGTCTGGAAGAGACGACGAGAGCGATCACGTGACACGGGTGTGGCCCGGGTAGGCGTCGACATCGCATGTACCATGGAACGTAAATAAACCGCGAATATTACATGCACTCTAAAAAAAAAAGGTGTCAAGGGAGAGTAACTGCCCTAAGTTACCCTCCTTTAACCCTATCTTCATCCAAGTTACTCTTTCGCGACCGCTTCTTTCGATGATACTCTCCCTTAACCCTCACTCGAACTCTAGAGTAACTGTAGCTAGAGTTAGTTTCTCCTCGCGATATCACGGGCTGTCAACAGATGGCGCCGCTATGGGGTCGGCGCATTTTCGACGCTGCTCGGCGCAGATTTTTGTTGTTGTGTTTTTCTTTTTCCGGGGAAGGTTTTTTTTTTTTCCCCTAGCCGCTTCTTTTTTTTCTTTTTTTTTTTTTTTTTGGGGGGGGGGGGAAGATGGGCAAGGATATTTTAATAAGTGAGTTGATACAGCCTACCTTTACTTAATTTTGTCAACGCGCAATTCAAATGTTTTTTCTGCTAATTAAAAAAAAAGTGCAGAATTTAAGGTGGTTTTTTGCTGCTCCGTTGTGCATATGCGTCGCCAGCGATACGAGCTTATAGGGACCACCAAATGAGGCCGCCGATGTCCGCGTCTATGCATCGCCCTCCCGTCGCGGCCAAACGCATGGGACTTTCGCTTTAGATTATTATGCAGACTTATGATCTTGATAGAAAAGCTTCGTACCCTAACTAGGGGTTTATGGACTGCACTTCGTGTGAGGAGAAGAACATTTTTTGCCTCCAACATGGTGACAAGGCACTGATAGTAGACGACAATGTTGGTTTTGACCTACAGTTTAACCGGAAGTGACGTCAGCTGCAACAAACGTATACTTAGAAGCGCCAGAAAAAACAAACAACCTAACTGAAAGAAGTAGTAGTGCAAACTCAGAGCGGCTACCGGCAGCTCAATTTTATTTGGAAAACACGAACATATTTGCACACCAGCGGCGTAGCCAGGGGACGGGGTGTTGGGTGTTGAAGGGTCGGAACACCGCCGAAGTTTCATGGTTGTCCCCCTTTACCCCTTCCGCTTTTCCAATGTCAGTATTTTTTGTGTGTGTGTTTCGTTTCGACAATCCACTACGGCGAGGGGCGGTGCATGCCCACAACATACCGAAGCAAAACGAAAAAAACGAGGCTGTCCGTGGACTGCGTGAAAAACACATCTCCGGCTCCGGCTCTTCGAACAGTCCTCTCCAAACTCGGCCACGTTTGTAACCGAAGCCTTTCTTCAGGCTCGCAGGTGCGAATGGCTTAGCTCCCGACGTCATAAAAGCCGCGAAATCCTGACCTCGAAAGACGCTGGCCTCGCTTCGGGGAATGCAGGCGGCTTAACTAAAGTTCCCCTACCCTTTGAGTGTCAAGGACTCGACGACAATCTCAGGGCAGCACAACAAAATTCCAAAATAGCAATGATTTGACTTTACGAACCCTACAATGCGGAGAAAACCGGACGACAAAATGACAAACAGCTAAGCGTTTTTTTGTTTTTCTTTTTTTGCTCCGTCTTTTTTTTTTATTTTTTTTAGGGTTCTTTCGCCTGCGCTTATTTAGCTTCAATATGGCACAAAAATGCAAAAAACACACACACACACAAACATCCCCATCGTTAAAAAAAAAAAAAAAGAAAAGAAGCAACAGAGAAAAGCGACAGCATATGCACTGTTGAAGCATATTTGTAATGCTCATAATCACTTGGTTTGAAAGCGTATCTAGTTGACTTCTTTAATCGCCGAAGTGGGTAATGTTTACATGCTTGCGTTCAGCACGTGAGTCGTGGAACTTTTTCAAAAATGAGTTCAAAAGCCAAGCCGTTCTTGACGTTCTTTTTTTTTTTTTCTTTTTGTTTTTTAAGAATGATTATTGACCTACAACTTTAAGCGTGTCATCACCGTCTCCAACAGCTAGAGTCGGCACATTCACGTCAGGCAGCATCGTCTGCCCTAGGCGAGAGCGATGTTGTGGCCAACGGCGTCGGTCTCTATGTCGCAAGCCTCGACTTCGATCAAATCGGCGGCCTGTGCGGAGCATTCGTTTTGTTAAATGCACTTCCTGGGGAAGTACTGGTTTTGACACAGATGTGGAGGGACCGCACCGCGTAGCGCGTCTCGGCGGTACAGGCAACTTGCATTTGCCTAGAGGCTTTGTATCCTAATGCAACCCGCCTGCTTAGCTTAACCCGCCTGCTTAGCGCAATAGCTTCCACCATGCTAATTATAAACACCGTCGAACTTGTTGTCCGTAAGGTAATGACGTCACGAGAGGAAACCATAGGAGGGCGCCACCAAAACATCTCGCCTCTAATAGGGGCTGCGCTTTTGAACATTCACCGAAATATGCAAATCGGCACCGAAAGGGTACTCTCACTTCTTTCTATCGACCGACGGCGGCTTCCACTAAATGTTTAGACCCCACAAAATGATAGAAACTGGTATTTTTTTCTTCCACTTTCTCGTAAAACGACAACGAAGAACGGAAATAGCCTAAAACATGACTATACAACGATATTTTCTGAAAAAATGTGATCCGCACAGGGGAAGTACTGGTTTTGACACAGATGTGGAGGCACCGCACCGCGTAGCGGGTCTCGGCGGTACAGGCAACTTGCATTTGCCCAGAGGCTTTGTATCCTGATGTAACCCGCCTGCTGCCAATCCTGGCCACCGTGCTCGTTAGCAGCGCTGAATCGGAACGTTTGTTTTCTAGACTCCGAATACTGGGACGTTGAAGCACCTGAGTGCTTCAACGTCCCAGGGGCGCTTGCTACTCCGTTCCAAGCTGAGACCAGACGCTCCGCCTTCAACGCGTGCTCGCTGGCTTCGGTAGTGCTTTGGTTGCGCGTGCCTGCGCGATCACACTTGTTTTTGCAAGGGCAGAAAGATGGCGACATGTGCGATCAAAAGCGTCGCTGTGGTCAGCCTTCTACGATTGGCCGAATGGTGACTATGACGTCAGCAAAGGTTTTCTCATCGACAGAAATAAGAGTAATGAAAGAACTTCAATTTTGACGGTGTTGGTAGTGTTGGTTTCAGAGCGCAATAGCTTCCACCATGCTAATTATAAACACCGTCGAACTTGTTGTCCGTAAGGTAATGACGTCACGAGAGGAAACCATATGCGAGGGCGTCACCAAAATATCTCGCCGCTAATAGGGGCTGCGCTTTTGAACATTCACCGAAATATGCAAATCAGCACCGAAAGGGTACTCTCAGGCCTGGTTCACACTTGCGCATCGGCGGGCGAATCTGCAAGAATTCGGCCGCCGGGCGTAGCGTCCCCTGTGCATTGCCGCGGCCAATTCCGCTTCGGCGACAGCGCATTAGCTGTAAGTGTGAACCAGGCCTCACTTCTTCCAATCGACCGACGGCGGCTTCCACTAAATGTTTAGACCCCACAAAATGATCGAAACTGGTATTTTTCTCACACTTTCTCGTAAAACAACAACGAAGAACGTAAATAGCCTAAAACATGACTATACAACAATATTTTCTGAAAAAATGTGATCCGCGCAGGAGCGATGAGAGTGACGCTTCACTATTCACTTCACTCATTGCCCCTCTGCGCATTGCAGTTTTTGTGTTTAATCGTATTCTAAACTTCGCTATTCTCTGGCACTTTTCCATAGTTTTCAGTCATTGGATACCCGAGTGTTCCGCATTGAAGTGCACGCACCGTAATTTTTTGTGAGCCTGTTTAGACTTTTTTGCTCGAAGTCAATTATAATATTTTCTGACTGCGTTCTTTCGTCGTTTAACATTAAATTCTCCTTTTTTAAATACTGGACGAACGAGATGGTGGAAAAGAAGGTTGGACTTTTGTCGTCTAAGAAACAGGAAAATAGCAAACAAAATTGTGTTTGGGCAGTTTCTTTTCCCGGTCTCTTCTTTTCTTTCTGTCTTTCAAACAGCTTAAGCAAAGAAAAACTCCCATGAAAAAAATTCCCTGGCTACGCCACTGATACACACTTTATTATACCTCAAGCCAAATGAATCTGAATTTCTTATTTGATGAAACGAGCGACGACGCACTGATGCAACTGTCATCTTCCTTTACACTGATTTTGAACACCTCGAAATTTTTCCCCTCTGTTTTCTGTTCCTACTTGCCCGGAATCTGTGGTTTATCCAGCAAAGGGTCGTACGAACATTTATCACAGTGGACTGCCAAGTTCCCTAAAGAAGACCGCTTTATAGAAAGTTCATGCTCTATGTGCGATTGGGTGGTGCACGAAAGCACCCGATATCAAATGCCCCACGACTGACACCCGCCCTTTTGCCCTGCCTTCAAAGGGCTAGTTTTATCAGAAGCCCATGACGCGAATTCCCAGATCATGTGGCCTGGTCCTCACTGTGACGGCGGAGCATTCTGCTTTTAATTAAGAGACAGCTAGTGTGCACGCGAGCGCGTGGAAGGTAATCATGCCGTCATTTGTAGACCCTCAAGATATTAGGTTATGACATGAAACAACGGCGGTTCAACCGTGTACAAAAATTCTGCACGTGGGGCTATAATACTACACCCGTACGATCGCCCACACGTCGTTGATATTTTAGACTACCGATGTGGCGCATTCTTCATGTTTGTGCGCATGTCTCTTTGAGCGCATGCTCTCCTGTTTTGTTTATTTTGAGGCATAAGCTAGTTAGCTTCACTGGTGCTCTGAGGGAACGCCAAGTGGCCGACAATCTTCTTGCAATTTATATCACCCCTTTTCTTTTCGTTGGGAGACATTTGATTTATCATTATCTTTTTTTTTTTTTTTTTGACGAGGCTTCAAGCCGAGTTCAGTGCTTCGTGTCTGTCAATTCCTTTTTGTCCCCTTGTTCTAGAGTTATCATGTGCAAGCAAACTCTACTATATTGTTTTTTTTGGTTACCCGGATAGCAAATACCAGCTGAGACAAACCGACGAATTCGAGAGAGGGAAGAGCGTAGTGGAGGGGCGCGCCGATGGCCTCGAAACGGGTTGCTTACGAAGGTCCCTCGGCCTGGCGCAAGTGCTCTATCTCTCCCTCGAAAAGGGCGAGAGAAGGTGCTGAGAAAATAATTTCCCTCCCGTTTTCCCCACCCACCATCACTAATCCCTCCAAATCTCTTGTGAGCCTAGGGGACTCGGCGTCCGCGTCCTTGAAGGAGGAGGGCTCCCTTGATACCTAAGCTGACAGTCTCGGAGGACCGTCGAGCCCGCCATGCCAGTTATCGCGTGACAAGCTCTCTGCACGTGGTTACGGGAGGGAGCGTGATCATGTGATTAAAGCCAAATGTACGATTGGCTCACCGAACACCTTAGCTTCCTCTTCACTTTCAGCTTAGGAGTGACGGAGTACAGCCCGCGAAGCGCGCGCACACACACACACTCACAGAAAGTGGAGTCGCGTGAACCAAGGCCTAACGATAAGGTAGGGACTGGACGACGGTGGGGACGGTCCCCTCAATGTCCAACACGCGCATCCGCGAACTGGAAAGGGGCAGAGGCGCTTCGCAATTTATGGAGTTTTTTTTCTGGCAGAGATAGCTCTTTTCAAGAATGGCAAGATGAACATGCTCATATCAGGACACCGTGGTGTCAGTTTCTTAAGTTGTTTAGGTTCATTTGATTGCTTAGCGGACGTTTATTTTTTATATTTTTTTTATCGGGTGAACCGGCTCGGTATCTCTTTTATCCACGCTTCCCCAACTGGAACCGGTAAGAACGATGGTTTATTGCCAAGAGCGATCTTCAACATGCGGAATGTCAAGACCTTGGATATTCTCTCGGCAGCGCCTACACACCGGTGATCTTCCTTTGTTGTGGCCATACATGTCACCACCAGCTTCGACGGACCGAAGACACGACGGACCACTTTCTTTTGCACGTGAGTGACAATGAGAGGATCCTCTCATTCTTCTTGACCATCGGAGACATGTGTTCTTGCTACGTAATGTACGTTTTGTCATGATCCGATCCGTTTGAACCGTGTCTAACTCTGGGCCGGGAGTCTCCGACGAGTCCCGCGTGTAGTCCACAGCGATCGGCCTGAAAGGTCCTGTACAGCGTTATTTGTAAATGCTTTTTATTCCAATAGTCTGTGAGAGACGTTCTGATTGGGTATTTTCGTGTTTGAAGTCATTTAGTTCATTTTTTTCTGTTAAAATATGGCTGTCTTCTTGAAGGTAGATGTGTGCTGTAGTAAAGTCCTCCCAGTATGTCCAAAGCCGAATTGCACGGGGCGTTGAGTAGTCCTTCTTTGCCAAGATTCAGCTAGTCGGGTGGTTGTGGAGTGTCAGCTATGTCACTGCGCTATGCGAGCGTATTTGCCAGTAATCGTCTTTACATACCAAGTTTTTTTTTTTTTTTTTTTTTTTTTTTTTACGTGAGTGCTTTATTGATTGAAGCATCATGTTCCGTTGAACTGTCATATTTTGTTTGTATAACAGGGTATTTCTTGGACTGATAATTTAAAAGTACATTTGACACTGGTGAGTTGAAGGGGAGGCCAGCGATTTGATTTATAACTTGTAAAAAATATAGAGGCCCCCCCCCCCCCCCCCCCCAATATGCGTACATTTATAACTACATATTTCTGCGCCGCAAACACCGCAATTCCTTAAAACTGTTTCTTTTTTTCTTTCAAATCAACGTAGAAATATAGGTGTGAACTTAAATGTCGAGATTGCAATAAACATGTTTTAAGTTTAGATGAAGGATTGAGAGACGCCGTGATGCTGCCAGAGTAGGGCTAAGCAATTTATAGATTAACCTTTCTACTATGTGGAAAAAAAAAGAGCTCTAAATTCGACCTTTCAATGCATGTGCCTGCCCCTGCATTCAGAGTGGTGCAACCAGTTCATCCGCATGCAATAAAAAACATAGAGCCCACATCTATTGCGCAGCAGCACGATGAATTGGCACACATGAGCAGCTCGCTGACTTTCTAGTAGTGTCGGTTGTGGTAGAACTTAAGCTCGCCGCGATGCATGTTCTGTTTTGACATGTAGCATATTTATCAGTTATTTTAATACTCGCCAATCTTAATTTGTATGTTCTTGGTATGGCCTACTTTTAAATTTCTTTTTCTTCTTGTTTTGTTTTGTTTAGAATTCGTGAATTTTAGTAGGTACAACGTTTTCTTTATTAAGGTTCAATGGTACTTTATGGCGAATTATCCCCTTGTAGAGCTGTAGTTACAATATTTAATGATTGGTCTCCCCAAACTTAGATGTTACTTGCATTCGTTAGCTTCCTTTCTAAAGTTGTGAAATAAACTATAATATATGGCAGTCAGCACTTAAACGCAATACGTTGTTTACACTAATTTATCTATAAAAATGTTCCTAACATATTGTATGCCACTTGGACAAATGCAGATGTTAAGAAATTGCATTTGTCCTACCCCTCAGTCTAGTGTCTATATAATAAAGCTATGTCCAACCATCGAGCAGTGGGAGGAAGAGCTGTGCAGCTCTGACCCGGACCGACAGCTACGGCTGATCGAGAGGGCTAGGACGGCAGCGAGGTCCATTGGAGTCCTGGACTGAGGATTCCACTCACGGCGCTCAATTTTTTTTTTCCTTATTGAATAAAGTTTTTCCTCCTCCTCCTCCTCTTGCACCGCTATGGGCAGAGGCCAGCTGATTTGCTACTGTTTGGAAGGTGGAGGAGTGATGTGCAAGGAAGCTAAACTCTGTCCCTCACTCCCATATTACCTGCTATAATTGTTCCAAAAGTCAGGGAGAAGGGGGAGGGGAACTGCCCCCTCTCCTTGCCCCCTTTTTCTGATGGGGTGCAAACTTGAGGATACCATAAATGAATGCAACCGCTTATGGCTGCTATTGCATACAAAGGAAACAAATAGAGAAAGAGCGAGGGATGTGGTTTATCTTTCTCTTAGGTGTTCATAGCAGGGGATACGAACGGTTTTGGATTTTTGCGGCTGAGCGAGCTAGCAATCAGTGCTGCCTTAGTGTTCGGTTGGGACTCTTATTCAATCGGCAAGAAAGCGAGCCCCAGCCAATTATTGGAGCGCATCCTATGAATGGCTCCCGGGATTTTCGAAAATGGTCTATTGTCTCGCAAATGAGTGCACTGGTATTAACTAAAAGCACTTCGCGAGCTGTTTCCTCTCTTTTAATATTGCTGACTCTGCATTTAAGCATTCATTCTTCACAGGAGGAGGGACACGGCCGATCAACCTATCCGGTGACGAGAATTGACGAAGAGGACTCAAGTGCCATAACTGTGGTGTTGGAGGACCACTCCTTTGAGGTGACGGGCTGGTGCAGCGCTCGTTCTTGCATCGCACGGAGTCGACGACATTTCTTACCGTCAAAAAGCAAGCCAGTCACTCGCAGTGATTGGGCACTTCATTAGTTTGAAGTACAAATAAAGCACGTCTTGGCTTTAGACTTGATCACGAAGTTAAAAAAAAACTGTTAGCCAGAGGAAATTTGTGTGTTGGTTTTGCCTTTTTTGCCATGTGCTGAAATTAAAATTTTGGTTTATTAAAATCTATTCTACTGTTTTATTTCAGTGCTGACTTTTTATGAGAACCTATAGCCTCTGTGCAGGCTCATGCTTTATATTTTGTCATTCTTCAGCTGCAGTTCCACATTTCCTTTGCACCCATCTCCTTGTGAACATGTACATAGCTGCTTTTAGATTTTAGGGTTTCCTGAAAAGGGTGCTAATTCTTTTATACAGAGTTTAGGGAACACATCAGATGGGTCTGTACTTACTGTACACAATTATTTGTGTAGAGTAATTACAGTCCCATTCAAGTGTTGCCTAAACTCTGTATTAAAGAGTTAAGTACTATCTAAGGAGGGGTCATACAAACTGCTCAAGTGGGCTGCTATGTGACATTAACTCTTGGTAGAGAGCAGAGTTAACTCTTTAATACGGACTCAAGGTACAATTCAAATGGAGTTGTATTTACTCCACAATAAGGTTAAAACTACCCTTCCTGGAGAGCGTGCTTAACTCTTAAATATAGAGTTCAGGCAACACTTCTAATGGAGTTGTCATTACTCTCCACAAACGAGTGGATTCAACTCTTCGCGGAGAACATGTTTAACTCTTGCATACAGAGTATAGGCAACACTTCTAATAGAGTTGTGGCTACTCTACACGATGGAGTGAGGGTAACTCTTCCTGGCGAGTATGCGTAACTCTTGAATACAGAGTTCAGGCAACATTGTAATAGAGTTGTAGTTACCCTACACGAAGGAATGAAGGTAACCCTCCCTGGAGAGTATCCTTCACTCGTCAACAAGGAGTTTCGGCAACACTTCTGATAGAGTTATAGTCACTCTACACAAAAAAGTGAAATTTACTCTTATCAAAGAGTTTAGGCAACACTTGTCATGGAGTTATAGTTACTCTACACAAAGGAGTGAAGGTAACACTTACACTTACAAATCAAAAGAGTAGCCCTGACTCTCTCAAAGGTATTGGCGTGACTCTCTATAGAAGAGTTAAATGAACACTTGTATGGAAGAGTTAAACATACACTTGCCTCCGAAGAGTTATAGTTACTCTTTAAAAGAGTGGATTCTGTGACAAGCCAGTTACACTCCAAAAAGAGTTAAATCGACACCTTTTTTTTTTAGAGTGTGGTGTCAGAAGTGTAAGCGATAAAAGATCCCCTGAAGCGCCGTGAGTACCGAGCGCGACCACGCAGAATCCTCCAGGAGCATCGGGAGGACCGAGCGCGACAAGGCAGAATGAGTCGGGATCGAGGAAACCGAGCACAAACTCAAATATCCTGACAAGCCTACTGCCCCCACCCCGACCGTTGGACCTGAGCGGTGACCTGGAGCAAGCATGGAAGATTTGGTGTGAGGAATTCACATTGTACTCTACAGCCACAGGCCTCAAGGCTCAAGACCCAGCAGTACAATCGGCCACGTTCCTCGTGATCATTGGTGAGGACGCACGTCGCGTCTATCATACATTCACGTTTGCAAATGAGACGGACCGACACGACCTGGACACTCAGATAGAAAAGTTTCACGCACACTGCAAGTCGACAGTGAACCAAATGTACCGGGAGTTCGTTTTTGGAAAGCAAAATCAGAAACCAGGAGAGAAGTTGACGACTGGCTGACGAAGCTTCGCACGCTTGCCGCGGACTGCGACTTCGGGTCAATGCACGACAGGATGTTGCGCAGTCGAATCATCCTTGGAACACTTAACACGAAATTACAGCAAAAACTCATCAACGAAGATCCAACCTTGGAAAAGGTGATCCAGAAATGCAGAACGGCAGAAAAAGGAGCTGAACAGTTTCGAGAGAAACAAGCGGCCAAGGCTGCAACAGCGACGCCAAAAGTGTGCGCGCTTTCAGGAGGAAAGCAGTGTTCTCAGAGCGGGTACACCACTCAAACAAGTGGAACATGTCCAGCAAAAACAGCCCAAAGCAAGGTATGTGGACGCAAGGGACATTTCGCGCGGATGAGCCGTACGACAAAAAAACAAGGTTTCCGAGAGTCTAAACAGAAAACTGCTAACCAGAATGTCGGGCAGCTGCATGAACAGGTCTGTGACGATGATGAAACCTTCATGATTAGTGCTGTAGCACACTTAACGAAAGCCTGGGAAGCGGAAGTGTCCATTGAAGGTCAGCCTGTGAACTGTCGAGTTGACACAGGGGCAGACTGTTGTGTAATCTCTAAAAGACTGCTTCATACTCTAACCAAACGCCCAGCTCAAGAATGCAAAGTACGCCTTAGTTCTTTCTTCGGGCATGTGCAGACTGCAAATGGCAAGAGCACTTTGCACATTGTTGGGACCGAGCGGTTGTCCGGGCACTTTGGGTACGGCAGGGAGCCGAGCCAGGGCAGGAACTTATGTGGTAGCCGGAATCGGCAAGGACCGGGGAGCAGGAGGGGTGTCTCGTATAACTCTTTATATATACATATGAAAAGGTTACATCAACTCAAGAACACATTCAAGAACACACGCTAGCAGCGGCCTGCTGCTCATTTTATAATGTCACATTTCCCCACATCCCTAGTAGGGAATCCCCAGGGTTTAGGCCTCCACCAAGACTGTGGCACCAGTGTCCCAAACATTCAGGTATGCCCTTCCCCTCTCTCTCACACTGCCACACGCGGCACAGACACGGAAGGGCCAGACATCCTTGGCCGCGGTATCGCCGGTCATACTCGGCGGACATGGGTGCCATCGAAGGCGAGGAAGGCGGAAGACATCCATAATTGCAGGCGTCCTGGCTTCCGTGTGTTAGGGGATAATCCCATGGGCGATCTAAGCTGGGGAAATTGAGTAAAGCCCCCTCCATTGTCGAGGACGTCCCAAGGCTGTCGGGTCGCCACGCGTCGAGGCCAGACAGAAGAGGCAAGGAGAGTGGCCGGACGGCAAAGACGGCCAGATGACACTGGCGTACGTGGGTCAACCCAATGATCCTTCGGAGAAGGTCAGGTCGTCCCCGTGTACCAAAGTGCGTTGGCGACTCCAAGGCGCCTCTCGCTCTGTCTCCGGGCGCAGCTGACCGTAGCTACCTGGCGACGATGCTCCAGGACGTTCACCAGTGCCGGTCGGATTATACCCCTGTCAGACGGGAAAGTAAATGTCATTTTGATCGAATGTCATTCACCGTTTGGCGAATCGGCTCGTGGTGCTGGCTCTGCACGTGGCGCGTGCGCGCGCAGCGTGGCGTATTAAACACGCGGATTGGCCGAGCTATAATGTAATTTTGCTTAAATGCCATTTAACGTGCCCTTCTGACAGGGGTATTAGATAGGGATCAGGCCGTCTCCTGGGGCCTTTCGCAACAACGTGCAGCACAAGGGGTGTGTGTCGGACGTCGACTTCTACGTTGTAAACAGGACGTGCCTACGACTCTGAGTGGAGTGGTATCGGAAGAACTACAACTCCTTCGACGAGTTGCATCCCTCCAACGAAAGAAAACTGATCTTCCTAAGAAGTATGAAGATGTCTTTGAGGGATTGGGAACAATCAAAGGCGTTAAATACAGTATGAAGCTAAAGCCAGACGCGGAAGGGTCACCAGCCAAGAAATGTGCCTGCAGCGATTAGGGATGATCTAAAAAAAAAGAGCTGGATCGAATGCTCGAAGAGAAAATCAGCACACCAGTGTCGGAACCTACTGAATGGGTTCATCCGATCGTAGTGGTAAGAAAAAGCAACGGCAAAGTGCGTGTTTGCATGGATCCCCAGACACCCAACAAGGTCCTACTTCGGGAGCACTTCTGCATGCCAACCTTAGAAGACATCGCAACACGCGTGCATAAGGCGAGGTATTTCTCAGCTCTGGATGCCTCTACAGGGTTTGGCAAATTCAGCAGGATACGAAGAGCTCCTACCTGTGCAGCTTTGCAACCCCTTTTGGACGCTACCGTTTCCTCAAGATGCCCTTCGGCATCTCAGCTGCACCTGAGGTTTTCCTCTTCCAAAAGGCAATGCTTCACGTCCTCGAGGGACTGCGGGAAGCGCTGATAAAAGCCCCAGTGTTGCGATTTTATGACAGGCAGGAGCCTCTCACTCTTTCAGTTGATGCCAGCTCTCACGGACTAGGAGCGGTCCTACTACAAAAAGATCAACCTGCGGACTACTCGTCACGGTCACTAACAGAGACATAAGTGCGTTATGTGCAAATTGAAAAGGAACTCCTTGCCATCGTTCACGGACGCACACGTTTCCACGATTACATCTTCGGACGAACCGTCCAAGTTGAAAGTGATCTCAAGCCACTAGCAGCAATCTTCCAGAAGCCACTGAACCAGTACCCGCTTCGACCGCAGATATGCAGCTAACCTTGCAGAAGTATGACATCCGGTAAAGTACAAACTAGCTGGCAAGGAACTCTACGTAGCTGACACCCTATCGCGACATCCATCAAGTGAAATGTACCACGAAGACTATGAGGTGAACACACTGGAAGTCCTCTCAGTCACAGACAAGAAGCCGGAGGAGTTCCGTGGGGCAATCGTGGAAGATGAAGACATGAAGATACGGCTACAGTACGCAGAGTCTGAGTGGCCAAACGACAAAATGCAGGTTCGTGAGAGTTTGCGATCCTACTGGCCCTATCAGGACGAGATCCATGCTGAGAAAGGACTTCTGCTTCGTTCGAACCGGCTAATAGCCCCAAAAGAACTTCGACCAGAGATGCTCCGCCTTGTGCACGCACCACATGGGGGCATCGAGAAGACCAAACACAGAGCCCGAGAGGTGCTGTATTGGCCAGGACTGGACCGTGACTTTGACGAAACTGTAACAACATTGCTAAGTCTGCAAGCACTACCAGCACCAGCAACCTCGCGAGCCTCTACGGAGTCATCCAATCCCAACGAGACCCTGGCAGAGCATTGCTATGGATATCATTTCAACATCAAGGGAAGCACAACTGGATAGTAGTGAACTATTATTCCTTTTTGTACGAAGACCGCCTATGAACAAGACGAATGCACAAAGTGTACTCAACTGCTGTGCCGCTAACCTTTCCCTACATCGACTGCCACTACAAATCATCAGCGGACAACGGTCCTCCGTTCAACAGTTCCGTTTTCGCCAACTGTTGTGAACAGCACAGTATCTCTCATGTGACGTCAAGCCCTTACTACCCAAGATCAAATGGAATGGCGGAGAGGAAAGTGCAGGAAGCAAATAAGTTGATGAGCAAGCATCGTTTTGCGACTCAGGAGTACTATGACGGACTGCTGGAGTGGCGCAACACGCCAAGGGACGGAATTCTAAAATCTCTGGTACAATGAACCGCCACACGCGAGCACAAGTTCCCGTACATCCAAGCCTCTTGCAGAAGAACACGCCGGATCACGGAACAGTAACAGAAAAACTACTCGACCCCAAAAAAGAAACAAGAAAAGTACTACAACAGGGGAACCGTACCACTGCCTCATATCAAGCCAGGAGAACCTGTGTAAGTCAGAAATCAGGCAAGCCAGCAGTGGGCACTAAGGGGCTTTAGTGGGCACCAGCCATCGTCCTCGCAAGAAAACAACCTCGCTCGTACATTGTTAAAGGGATACTGAACCGAAATTTCGAACTCACAAAACAAGGCTGGACAGATACGCGGGACGATGCAAAACCCAAAAACATTACTCATACAGCGATATCTCTAACGGATCGCCATATTTTTAGAAAATAAGCTCCCGACTGAACCCGGCCGACGAGGCCGACAAGGCAAGGGACGTCACGATTCTTATTCCCTCTCCTCCTCACTACGTCCCGTGTCGAGCTGGTGAACCGAAGCGAGGAGGAAAGAAGCGAGGCCGCTCCCCCTCATTCTCAAATTCTCCCGGAGGACAGTGATGTCAGAGGCCTCGCTTGATCGCGCCCTTCTTTTCGAAAAGTGCAGCCATCCGTTTGAGATATCGATGTACGAGCAATGTTTCGGAGTTCGTAGAGTCCCGTTCAACGCTTCTAGAGCCTTATTTTGCGAAATTCAAATTTCGGTTCAGTATCCCTTTAAGGACGAGGAGGGACTGTTACATCATAGGAATAGGGTTGTGCTGCGACAGAATATCAGAAGAGCAAAACCTCCTGCGCGGTACACAGACCCAAACTTAACGACTTAAAAAAAAAAAAAAAGAAGAGAAAGGGGGAGATGTAACATGGTAACCTTAGGGGGCGCCACCAAGCAGGGAAAGTCAGAAAGAAACGACGAGAACGATCACGTGACACGGGTGTGGCCCGGGTAGGCGTCGACATCGCATGTACCATGGAACGTAAATAAACTACGAATATTACAAGAGGACGCGCGTGTTGCCACGCACGCAGGCACGGATGCCGGTGCCGGCTGTGACCGTAGATTTTCTTTCCTCTCGTCCTTCCGTTTGTTCGTGTGTGGGCGTACTTATATGTACGTAAGCGTGTGTGCATGCACGCGTGCCTGTGCGCGTATGTGTGAGCGTGAATGTAAGTACGTGCGTCCGTGCACGCCTGGATGTGTGCGTGCGTGTGTGCGCGCGCGCAAATGAAAAAAGAAACCCCCCCAAAAAATCTCACCCTCTCTTCCCACCGGTGGGGCCGTTCTCCATGCGAGAACCCGCTTTTGCATCTTGGGACCGCGCAGTTCACTCCAGTTCCCCGAACAATGGGAAACAATGGACACATCATGAGCGCCGTTGCATGAAGGGAGGGCAACGGCCGCCCAGCCAGACCAGCCCAGCTCGCTCGAGAGTCGCACGGAGGGCTGGTAGCGACGAGCTTTCCTCCGATGGAATATGTACGTGCTTTGCGCACGCGCCAAATTACAGCCGCCATTGCTGACCTTCTCCTGTATTGCCTGAATGCAGAGCCACTGAAGCGGCCGCTGACGAGCCTCCACAAAGGTTAATGCTGGGGAAAAGGACGCGGAAGAATTTAAAATGGCAATAACCTGAGACGATACAAAAACGCAACGTCGGTTACGGTGGCGGCCAAGCACAGCTGCTGTGAATAGCTGCAAGGCGTCACGCTGACGCTTCGCTAAATTACCCGAGCTTCAAAGAGAATGTGGAAAACGTAGGTATACCGGCGCTGCACGTGCTCGCCTTATTCTATGGAGAAAAAAAAAAAAAAAAAAGAAAGACGTTTACGGTTCGCTGTAACACCGAATTACAGCGCAGCCGTTGAGAAGGGGAGGGTATGCTCTTTCCCCTCCCCTCCTCCTCTTCTGCTCCCCTCCCATTTCGCAGGAAAATTTTTCCGTCAATTTTAGCGGGAACGTTTTTCACCTAAAAACATTTTCGCTAAATTTCGCGGGTAATTTTTTTTCGCTAAATTTAGCGGGGAAATTGGGCCCCGCTAAATTTGGCGGAAAAATTACCACGCTAGATTTGGCGGAGAAATTTCCCCGCGAAATTTAGCCGAAAAATGTCCCCGCGAAATTTAGCGGGAAACTTTTTTCCGCGAAATTTCGAGGGTAACTTTTCCCGCTAAATGTGGCGGCGAAATATTTCCGCTAAATTTAGCGGAGAAATTTCCTCGCTAAATTTAACAGGAAATTTTGCGACTACGTTTAGCGGCAAAATTTCCAGGGTATTGAACCGAACCCGGACCGTGAACCGAAAACCGGAAAAAAACGTTCTTCTCGCGCGAACTGAAGTTGACTCGGAACGAAATAATTTTTTTCGGAGCGGAACCGATATGTTTTCCATGTGGTTTTCGGTTCATATGCGAAGTCAGGTTGGGTGAAAAGTGCGTGGCGAAAAACACACTAACCTGAAAAGTAAACCAAAAAATTAAAGAAAAAAATATTTCCGCGGAAACCGGAGTTGAATCGGACCGAAATGATTATTTTTTCGTTCCTAGGCAAAACTGGTCAATTCTTTTTGCGGTGTTTCGTTCATGTGGGAAGTCAAAAAGCGGAAACAATTGGTAGGGGAAATCTATGTAACTTTACATTATCAGGTTTTCACATAACTGTCGTCTTCATAACTTATAAAGTTCGTCTCGAAAACTCAAACGAAGTGAGCACAGTAACTATAAATTCTCCGCAATTTCTGGTTTTAACGTATTACTTTATCAAATGCGCCCACATTTGTTCCAGCTTTTTCTTGGGGACCGGAAATGGCTTATCATCAAAGACAATTTAACACTAGGACATACGCAATTCGTACCTTAGCAAAAGTGACCGATTAATGAGCCTGTTTTGTGGCAAAACGGTGAGTTGGTTTTTCATCTCGGACTAAACGCTAAAAAAAGGACAAAGAGAGGTTTAGACAACACACCTAATGCTGTCTGCTTTTTTTTTTTTTTTTTTTGGGGGGGGGGGGTACGTTTAGTTTAAGCTCTGTTTGGTGTTTCCTGTCTTTAATTTTGTAGAGCTGTGAGCAATTTACTTTAAACTCCTTGATTTCATTGTACAACTGATCGGGTAAGGAAGCGATGCAAAGGCCGACGGACATTTTAGAACCTGCACTCGTTGCAGGCACGTAGCCAGAATTTTGTTTCCGGAAAAGGGGGGGGAGGCGCTATGACAAAATGCTGTATGAGGGAGAGGGGGGAGAGGAGGCCCCAGCAAAATGGAAGATTTCGGGGAGGAGGGGGGAGTCCGGGTTCCCCCCCCCCCCCCCCGCCCCCCCGGCTGCGTGCCTGACTAGTTGCCATACTGTGGCGCATCTAATCTACTTTCAAAATAAGTCGGCGGATTTAATATTCTGTCCGAAATTAAAGTCTAGCACCGGGAAGGGGAGGGGGGATTCAATCAACAGTTACAGCAACAGAAAATAGCAAAACGGCTTCGATCTCTGGTAGCAGCGACTGCAAGGACCAAAACGTTTTCTCCTCAGAAACACAAACATCAAGGCGCACAGCTCTTCTGAGCAGACAAGGAGCCGCGGCTTTCAAGGGACGCTAACGTGTTACAGTTTTTGGGAGGAGTGAAGGGAACGCCATCCAGAACTCTATCTATTGGCGCAAGTAGCCCTGGGAGTGCCTGCGCTGCGACCCAGGTCAGCGCGCAGCGAGCCTTTTCCGCACTGAAGTTCATTCCATCGTCTTTCCCCGGATATGCGTGACGACGTCCTGCTTCTTCGGTCAGCTGCCTGACAGTGAACTGCGCTTTCACCCACGTCCCGAGGTAGCCCAGCACTAGCTCGTTCGTTCCACACACTAATGTCAGCCTCTGCATTCTATATGTAACACTTTTATAAAATATCCATAGTGGTCAATTGTTTTCGTAGTATATGAGTACGAACCGGTTCGAACCGGTTTGAACCTTTATTTTTCACTCCGGAGTTGAAGCAGGGCTGAAGCGTTTTTCCTGAACCGGAACGAAAACCGGAACGAAAAACATTTCGGTTCGACACCATGAAAATTTCCTCGCCAAATTTAACGGGAAGATTTCACCGCCAAATCTATTTCCCCGCAAAGTTAGCGGGGAAATATTCCCGCTAAATTTAGGCGCCGTGTAACGTCATTATGGGAACGTCCGATAATGCGACGCGCGGTACGCCGACGGCGACGGCGACGCCGCTCAAGCCGGAAACGGGCGCCTAATGGCGCATTCACACTGGACGCGGATCCGCGTTCGCAAAGCGGTTGCGAACGCGATCGTATAAAGATCCAGTACAATTGCACGCGCACTCGATGATATCAAGTGCGCGTGCAATTGTACTGTATCTTTATACAACCGCGTTCGCCACCGCTTTGCGAACGCGGATCCGCTTCCAGTAAGAGCTGCGCTCTAATAACCAAAATAAAGCGTCCGTGGAGCGCACGTGCCAAGTGCCGTTTGTTCTAGATTTTTGCATCGAAGAGTTTCAGCTGAGGACGCCAGCACGCGCAGCGCGTGCACCTACGTTTCCGGCATTATTTCTGATGCTCGGGTAATTCGGCCAAAGGGCTATTCGAACCATCTACCTCGTTGATTCGAGCTAGTAACGGTTACTAGGTCAAAAAGCTAGTAACTGTTACTAGCCTCAAAGTAGAATCCATGTATTTTACTACCTCTAGCTAGTAACTAGGGCTACCTCCCGACGGAAGACCGGAAACGCAACTAGTCGCGTAATTTGCGGTGAAGAAAAAAAAAAGTAAGGTTTGGAGTTATGTCACTTACCACCAGGTGGCAAGCGCAACAAAAACTGAAACTCGAAATGAGTAATCCAGGTGGCGCTAGGCACCGTCCAATTAAACGCACTCAAAAAAGGAAGCTGATTATTTATGTCAATCTTTCCACATTTGTAAGTGGATACATATAAACATGCATAACCAAATTTTTAGCACACAATCGACACAATGCATTCAACACAAACACACGCTTACTTAATCACTCTAATCGCTAACTTACGGGCGGGGGCAGTGGGGATCGAACCCAGGAGGTTTCCAGCGCAAGCTTTTTAGCTGATTACAATGCAATTAAATGCAAATGTGCAAGCGAGCTGGACAAGAAGAGAGGTCCCGGGTTTGATACCCGGACCAGGCGGATTTTTTTCGGTCGCGCACCAGTCACCTAGCTGTGTTTGGAGATTTGAGTTAGATCCTTGATCCTTGTGTTCCCCTTCACCAGGGATTATTTTCGTCTTTCTAGCTGAGACGCGTTAGCACACTCGGCCACTTCCTTCTTGCTAAATTCCTTGACTTTTTGAGTGCGCAAACTTGTCGTCGTGTATCAGCGCGTTAGCTCTTCGCAGTCACTAGGTCAGTTGCGCAACGAGGCAAACCGCATGAAAGCAACGGGAACAAGCGGCCAAGGCGATGAGCGACGTTTCCTAGAAATTAAAAAACCGAGCGACGCGACGGGTGACCGTGAGAAATCGCCGTCGCTCGTCGCTGTCTCCGTTGCTCGTCTCGTTGCTCGCTAAATCGATTACATGCGGTTCAGCCGTTAAAACGAATGCGGTCGCCGTCGGCGAGAGAGTGCTTTGTTGCCGTCTCCCGCGGCGAACGAAGGCTCTAATTGACGGGGAGTACGACGGCAGCTGCACTCTTTCGCGTGCTGCGCTACAAAAATGATTGCACAACTAATACCGCGTGCAGCTCTCATCTTAATTTTTGTAGTACACTTACGAATGCTCGCGTTATGGGGGAAGATATATGCAAATTCAGAAAGACTCGTAGAATGTCAAAACAGTTTTTTCTTTCATTAGTCCCAAAGCTACATACACCATTTACGTCGCACATCAACGGTTGTGAGAGTGCACTGTCACGACCGAAGAGCGCTCAATCGGAATCGTTCAACCACCGAGCACACACAAACCGTGAAGAAGTTCTCAGTGTTAAGTAGGAGGAGGCGGAGAAAAGCTTCTTGGACGACGAGACCCAGTTCACTGACAGCGACATCGGCTCGTTAGAACTACCCTCGGAGCAGTCCAGGTCCACGCACACACTCGCCCCGTCGAGCGCACGAACGTTAACTATGCACTCCAACACGGGAACACGAGACCTGCACACGACACAAGGCAAAAACGGCAGGTTCACATCGGAGAAATTAGCGTCTTGCGAACTCCGACTGGCCCCAACTTGCTTTCCGTACAATGTTGCCAAGCGTCTCTTGTGAAAGAAAAACATACATAAAAAATATATATATATATATATATAAAAAACAGAATGAACTTTTCTTGTTTTCGGAAACATTTTTAGTATGTGCTACGTGGCTATTTTCATCCCAGTTAAAACCAAAATGAAAATATAAACGCTCACAAACGAATACAAACGAGAAGGAAAGTAAGTAAGCCGCATGGCCATTGCATCAACAATGGCTGCTGCGCTAGCTGCCAAAGTAACTAGGGGTGTCGCGAACCTTCGTCGAACCAAATTTCCAGGTCGAACTTTCGCGGTTCGACTGGGTCGAACCGGCTCGACGAACCTAAGAACTTTTCACCAGATTCAACCGGTTCGACTTTGTGGACAGTGTGGCCAGACCTTGATACAAGCATGTCTAGGTTTGGAGAATTTATTTTTTATGCAAAGGGTTGTTTTAATTTTGTGAACAGCTGCAATTAAAAGAAACTAATTCTAATCACTGAAGAAGTTAACTTAATTTTTTGTACTGTATAAACGGAAATAACCAATCAGCGCTGCCCTTAATTCATCCCTTGGCTATCATTATTCAATCCGAAGCCAACTGGTCAGCCTTTCGCGCATGTGCACAAGAGTCGAACCTCAATACAAGGTTCGTCGAAATTTCCACTAAAAGGTCGAAAAAGACGAACCTGGTCGAACTCAAACCTCGGCCGGTTCGCGACACCCCTAAAAGTAACGTTGCTCGCTGCAGCGCTGGCTTCCACGTCGTGCTGGTACGGAGGCTGCGATCGTAATAAGGTCAGCTCTAACACTTAAACATGCCGCCTCACACAATATTTGACGCAATTATTGCGTGTGGATACCTCCCCCTGCGATGAAAAACAGCAAGTACGTCGCTAGCGCTGGCAATCCGGTATGAAGCAAGGGCCGCCATCTTTTCCGCGCCTTTGCGCGGAGAAGCAAAAAAGGCAACGGGCGCGAGCTCGCTGCTCTACGGCCCCGGCGGCACATGCTCTCGTACATTAATCGCTGCGGTACAACATAAGGTGAAACGGAGTATAGTAAAAAAAGGTAACGGTCAGAAAAAGGTAGTAATGGCTGCATTTGCTAACTTTTAACTAACTACCGCGCGTTTGAGGTAGAAAATGGTTAGTGAAAGGTAGTAACAGTCAGAAAGAGTTAGACGCAGCAACATCGCTGCGTCTAAAAATGGAACGACGGGAACATCGTCGGACAGCGTTGGGCGCCAGGGAGCACGGAGTGCTGTGCGTGCGTCAGGGATTCTCGAAGCCATTCAAATACATTTGAGACCGAAGCCTCGCAGGCGATACGCTGCATATGCCTGGCGGCAGGCTGGCTCAAAACAAAGAAAATAAATACTTTTTTTTTTTTTCTGCGAATGTTTTGTTGCGTTGGATCGATCCGTCGTCGAGCATTTTTTTCTCTTGGCACGGGTAAAAGGGCGGCCCGAACGACATCTTCGAGGTTCACCCTGCCTGTAGAGTCACTCGGTAGAATCCAAGTGCAAAAACTCTCAAGAGCGCTCGGAAAAAAACACGCAATAGCAACGTAAAAAATAAATAAATAAAGAGAGGAAAGAAGTTTTACTAAGGCTTTATGCCGGCGACGACAGCGGGTACACTCCGGTTTTCGCTTGCACGTGATTTGCATGTCCTCTGGTATCAAATACGTATGTTCTTGTCAGTTGAAGAGATAGTGCGCTGGCTGTGTACGACAACTTGACAACCCTTACGGGGCAAAGGCAAACTGACGCTTCGGGAGTTCACGCGTCAAACCAAAGTCTGGGAAAACTGCGCGCCCAGAGCCGTTTATACTGAGAGAGTTTGGCCTTCTTAAGGAGATTTTGACAGTCTGACAACCACAGCAGCGTAGTCTGACAACCGGGGGATGACTACTTCCGTCCGCCATATTGTGGATCTGACTCATAGGAACTCTACGCGATTTCTCAGGAATGAACAAGACAAAGAAGTAACGCCATATTGTGTTATCGCGAAATCCGCTTGTTCTAGCGGCCAACAAGCTCCGCCCATCGGCCAAACTCTCTCAGTATAAACGGCTCTGTGCGCGCCAAGTAAACTACTCCCTCTCATGGTCGACCTAAAAATACTGCAAAGTGGCGTGGGCTAAAGAACACCATATAAATGGCAAGTCTATCAATTGCGTACAGACTTTTATAAACTTTGCCAGCTTTTTTTTTTTTTTTTTTTTTTTTTTTTTGGCGCGCGCTAATTTACGGCGTTTTTAGAGCTTTTCTGTGTACTGTCGGCTCCAGCCACCTAATAGGCGTATCCGGCATGGGCGACGAAAAAATAATCCAACGTTTCAACCTGCAAATGGTAAAATATTAAGGGGAGGCAAAACGACAAAGTGTGACGGTTAAGCTTATATCCTAAATGCCTTCTATTGGCGTAGCAAAGCCAAAACAATGTTTTCGCCCATGCTGGAAGTGACGTCAATTCAAGATGGCGGCGCACTTGCAGAAAAGGTCTACTGGCGACGTGCGCGATCGGAAGCGTTCCACGATTGGCCGAATGCTAATAATGACGTCAGCAAAGGTTTTCTCATTGACAGAAATAAGAGTAATATAAGAACTTCGATTTTTGCGGTGTTGGCAGTATTGGTTTCGGAGCGCGATGATTTCAAGCTTCCACCATGCGAATTACAAACACCATCAAACTTGTTCTTCGCAAAAGGAATTGACGCCACGAGAGGTAACCTTAGGAGGGCGCCACCAAAACATCTCGCCGCTAATAGTTCTGATCTCTATTGTAGTAGGCTGGATCGCGCATCCAGCCTACCACAGTCGGTGGTGCTGTGGCCCATTTCATTTTTTTTAATCGGCGTTCGAATGCTTGACAAATACCGATTCGAACTCCAAACCACATCATAAAATAGTCGCCTTCGAGCACCGCGTAGAAGCTGCAATATTCCCACTTTTGTGTGTTTCTCCTTGCGTATGCTGAAGACTTGGCTCAGTTTGAAACGTTTAGCCGGCCTACGATAGCGCTTTTTGCGCGTCAGCTTCCTTTCCGTTGTAATTTACTTTTCCTCGTTTTCTTTTCATGCGCATATTTTTGCACTGACTGGGCAGAGTGAGCATCTCGTGCTCACGCCCGGTGTACTTTTGTAAGTAGCAATCAAATCTGCATCCATCACCCGAACGTCCCAGGCGTGTTTTTTTTTTGTTTTTTTTTCTTTACTTGAGGGTAGGGGGTAAGCGTTCCGGAATAGAAGAAGCCCTGTGAATGAACTCTTTTATCAGCTGCGTTGTGACTCTGTCTCTGCACGGAGTCACAAAGTCCGCTCACCGAGGAACGAAACTGATCGCTTTCTCAGTTCGGGGAACGTCCGAGGAACACTAATTATTTCACGTTACTGCAAGACCGCTATCTAAGTCTTTAAAGACGCGTACAGGTGCATGGCAGGATGCTGGCTCATACCTGTTATCCAGCGCTCGGTGTCGACAGCTTTTGCCCGTTCTTGCACTCTGCTCACCCATTCTCTTTCAGTCGGGGGTTGGACACCCATGAGGAATAGCCCAAACCTTGCGCCGAGCCGAGCGACACGCTTCCTCCACGTCGAGTTTACGTTCTTGAGATGAATGTATACAAAAAGACGCCTGGCCCACCGGGTTAAGTCCATGCACCGGAGACGCGCGTAGTGGCCCAGATTGCTCCGGGCCTCTCGCGCCTCGAAACAAGACTAGCCGATGTCCCCCTCTTTAAGTTCGTTTGCTAGCCGTGCGTGGGATTCCGGTGCTTGACGCCCGACCTGCCTTTGGTAACGCTCAAGGTATTCTCCAAGCTCGCTAGAAGCGCAGACGAGAGCGTTTCCGAATGTCGGCCCGGACAGAGCAGCAACCTCCCACAGTTCTCGGATGACGACGTATCGGTCGGAGCTCCAGAGGCTCAACCTCCGCAGTATGTTTAGCTTCCGTACCGAAGACGTGTTGAGGCAGTGGTGGTGCTCGGTCAAGTACCCCTTTCGTAGCCGACAGCGTTACACCGTGATTTGCGAGCTGCAGCGCGCCACGTATCGTACACTGCCAAACGCTTCGGAATTTTGGGTTCGAGGCTGGAAGATGGTTGCAAACACGACCTACTGTTGCAGACCGAGGCGTGGAAATCTCGTCAGAAACTTACAAAGTCCACTGACCCGTGACAAAAAGTATGCTGCGAGGGTCCGGCATACAGTGCTCACTCGATCGGGGGCCATATGGCGAATCATCCAACTTCCCTTCTTTCCACGGCCTATAACCAAGCTTCTCTCTTCGCGAAAGTAGGCGCTCCCTTTCCCGTAAAATTAATTATGGGAGCCCTCGGCGGCACACTTCGTTGCAGCATGGTGAGAAAAACGAGGCGCGGCCCACGTCGCAGACCATTGCTTCCGCAGCCGCACGCCTATTTGCTTCCAGGCTTAATGGCTCGAGAACTTTGGGGCGCGCCGCAATGCGCATGCGCAAAAGTTCTGCGCACGCGCAGTGCGACGCCCCAAGCTGATTTGGGGGACCCAAAGCGCGGGGGCGTGCCCCTCTTCTGATGAGTTTGACGAGCGTGTTCGGTTAATAATCAATACTAAGAAAGTAAAACACAAACAGGGGACAGAAACAGACAAACTCTCTAATATGCTCCGGGCTCGCCGCGCCTCTCTTCAGCTCTCAGTGACAACGTTTTCGGTCTCACCATTCGTCCAGCTCTTCCATATATTCCTAAGATTTGGTCTCCGAGCGATTTGCAAAAAAAAAAAAAAAAAAACACGCGGTATTTTTTCTTCGTTTTTTATAGTATTTGGTTACACGGTACGTATTACAAGTAAATTAATTACTTGTAATCCATAACATTTCTGGGTCATTTTGTAATCGTTTGATTACTTTATTATGTAGTAATCGCTTGAAAATGTGATATACTTTTAGAAGTAACAAAATTACTCGCGCCCTGCGTTTCTAAGTTGGAACTAAAACTGCCGCGATATGTCCACTTTATCAGCTTCTAAACCTTGCGAATAACAAACAATGAAACGATTGTTGTCGAGCCGTATAAAGAGAGGCCCTTTGTCTGATCAGTTTATAACGTGGTTTGTCAGGTTTCAAGCTGGGAGTGTGAAGACTGAGTTCTCTGTAAACAAACCGTTTAGCACTAAAGCTTTTAGAGTGAGAAAAGATTTTAGCACGAACCAAACCAAATATTGTCACACCTCAGGTGTGAAAAAAAAGAAAAAAAGAAAAAAAAAAGGTAGTGAATTGAGAAGCAATGTTTAATGCGGTGATTCCAATGAAGGAGAGAGACCCGTTTCAAACCAGCAGCAGAAAAATCGGCCGTTATGAAAATCCCAACTAAGCGGAAAAGTAGCGGTTACTTTCTCGTGGCACGACCCATTCATTTCCTCTCGAGTAATATAAGCGAATATCTTTTTAATCGATAATAATTATAATCATTACTTTTTGAGCAACGTGTACGAGCGACTCTGGCCGCGCTTTGTTGTCGTGGCGTGATCAAAAAGGGTGTTCGTTTCGTGCTCCATCGAGTCTGACTGAATACGATACGGCCCACCGGTGACATCGGTCCGTGCCGGCCCTCCTTCCTGCACGGCTTCCGTCTGGGGTCTGTCATCATCGGCGATAAGCGGGCTCGCATGCACAGCGAGCGTCCTCGTCTCTCTCCGCTGTGTGCCGTATCGGAGAGACCGTTTGTTTTTCCGGTCACTCGACGGCTCTTTGGCAGCGCGCTTTGTCGGCGCCCTCGGACGAGCAATCTCCAAACGCGACACCCTTGACAAGACGAGAGTGGGTCGCCTTTTGTCCGCACAAGCGTCGTCCCACCGACGCTCGCGTCTTAAAATAGTTGCATTTCATTTCGCTTAGTAACGCCCAATTTCCCGCGCAAACAGAGAAATTGCGGTCTTCAGAATCCTTGATTGTTTTCTGTGGAAACAGGTTAAACGAGAGAGAGAGAGAGAGAAAAAAAAAAAGAGAAATGTGGTGCCAAAATGTAGAGCTTGGCCTGCTACGAATTAAATAAAACTATCGTTTAATGTAGACTCGATTCAAGCGCTGAAGAGGCTGGAACGCGGAAAGTGAGCATCCACATATAATATGCATAGCTTGCATCGACGTCCCACGAGCTGCCAAGCTGTTACGTCTAACTACATACACGGCGCAATTCGCAGCCGGCCAAATGTTCGTTCCCTTATTCTGCGTCACCCCGGTGACGCGTTCGATGATTCCATGCATATACCTTCGTATACCTTCGTACCAAGCCCGACCATACCCCACCGAATCCTTCCAGTCTCTGGAGCCGTTGACGTTTCAACCCTCCGAGAAGACGCGCACAACATTCGACAGCTGCGTTCCACCCCCAAAACCTGGCCGCGGAGTAGACGACGACCGCCGGGCCGAGTCCTTCTTCCGCGTAAATAAACGGACAGCGCGGCGGTGCAGCGTGCACGCAGAACACGTAAGCGCAATGCCTGCGATGAAGCTCGAACGTGCGAGGACTGCCGAGCGAGGGCGCGTGCAGTGTGCCTTCCTCCTCTTCGCAAACGAAAGATTCGGCGTGCGCGCGCACGGCGACGACCGGTTTCGCGAATGACAAGTGGTCCGCCTACGAATGCACTCGGCGGCGCTCACTCCCTCCCGAGAAATACAGAAACCATCCGTGACAGGTACGAGGGGTATACCATTTGGGTCCATCTCTTTTCTTTGTAGACGTTCTTCCCCGACGGCCGTTCGACCCTGGTTCCCGCTCGAATGCAGATGAAATGTAAAGGAACACCAAAGACGTCCTTCACGTCCTCCCTTTTAGGGGGCCAATAACCCCCCCCCTAAAAGCGCCGTCGAACTGAATTATAGGGACTTTTTGTAGACCGTGTACGGAGACAACGCGCAGGCGGGCCGCCATGCGAAGAGCGTCCTTCTTGCGTAAGAGTTGCGATGACGTCAGAACAAAGCCGAGCTCTGATTGGCTTTGATTTGAAGGATAGTGGATAGACGCCAATGCTAGATGCCTCGAGGTTTACCCACTATTTCTTTTTTCGCAATCCTTGTGAAAGAAGCAGACGAACTGGCGCTCCCCATAGCCTTGTCGGCGGGGTTCAGGACGTCGTAGCGAGTTGTGGAAAGCGCTGCGGGACGGCGAAAACAACGGTTTTGATAGATCGGTCAGTCACTCCAAATACGTTGTCCGAAATCCGCTGCGATACGTGTATCCTAGTAATTAGGATACACGTATCGCTTGATTGCGACCGAGCTCTTGCGATCTCTCACGACGAGAGGACATAGCGGCACGCTGCGATCTATGAGATTACATTGGAACTGCACTTCACTGGAGTAAACGTTTGACGTATTTGCAACATGAGATGTCCGTATCGATATCAATGAATAATGGTCGTTTATAACACTGCCAAAAGCTTTTTACAGAAAAAAAAAGCGAGACAAGAAAAAAAAAGTAGGCATACGGAAATTGCAAGTGTTCCACGGCCAGGCAACGTAATGCCCATTGCGACTCTTTCAGACAGAGCTTACGTAAAATAAGGTTCATTAAGGCTACCCAAATATATGACTTTATTATCGAGTCAAATGTTCACCTCTGCTCATCATTATGTTGTAATGGAATGCAAATTAACTGACGGCAAAGCTGGCCGACCCGACTCGATTTGAGTCAAGCGCCAAGCCATCGAGGCAAATCTTCAGGAACGATAACAACCGCAGCTCATCTGGTGTAAATTTTGCTGTTTTAGTATGCTTAAAAAAAAACAAAAAAAAAAAACAAGTGTTATCGGTTTTTCTTTTTTTTTTTTTTTTTTTTTTTACTGGTTTTTAAAAGTGAAACGCCGCGGGATTTTCTCGGATCTGCCCGCTCGCTCGCTTCTTTCGCTGGTTCTGTCCTCACGACGATTGCCGCCGAGCAGGATCAGTTCCATCTTTGGCGAGCTGCGAAGCTTTCTTTTTCCCGTGGCCGTATTGAGCGTGCCCGTAATAAATCGCTTCCTGTCGCCGTCCTAGAGTGGATCGGTCCCGGCTACTTCTTGCAGCAGCAAGATATCATCCGCCCCTGGGAAATGCGATCGCGAAGCGGGCACATGATGCGGAGTGGCGGACATCTTGAATTGTGTCCCTGTTGCTGGCTCTCCCTAATCTCAGAAAGACACGCTCTCGCGAGATCCGCACGTTTTTTTCCTCCGCTATAGACCGTTCTTTTAGGGTCATAGCAGAAAGGGTAAAAGAGAAAAAAATGCACTCCCCCTCTCCCCCCGCATGTCGTCCGCTCCGCCGAGTGGGCAAACTCTGTTCAAAATCGCGTCATTTTGGAACTTTCAAGCGCAGATGCGCAGATTTTGGTATGCCAGTTGTCGTGTAATAATGTGTCAGATAAAAAATACTCACAGGGTCCAATCGCGCTGTTACCCGCGTGCAAATAAAAAAAAAAATAGAGAAAACTGTGTCAGATTGGCCGGTCTCTTTGGCGAAAAGTAAATCCGGTTGCTGTACATTTTTTACTATACAAAGTTCGTACTGGTGTAGGCCTTTAGCGACCATGAGTGGAAGTCTGAAGTAATAAATAAAACGTGCTCTCCAGCCGCAATACACGCAGTAGTTGAGGGTAGTACTGCTATTTAAGTAACGGAAAAAAGGAATGATAGTTGATCATTAGAACAACAATTCAAATAGACCAACAGAGAGCTATAGGCTGATTTTGGAGTAGCCACAACTATTCTAAGAACGCGAACCACTTCACAACGGCAGCCACGAGCGAGAGTTCGATGTTCGGTAGAGCCCGCCGATACAGCCCAAAGATGGAGAACGGCAACCTCCCGGTTTGTCGTCTGCTAGCGGAGTCGGGCGCGTGCCCTCTCTCTCGTTTTACCCCGCCGAACCCGCTGAACTTCCCGGATATGTGGACAGGGCGCTGCGGTCGAACAAAATGGTGCCGCCCAGAGAGCGCTAAATGGAATGGTCTATTGGGGAGGAGGACAGATCGTGACGCCCCAAGCGGTTAACCTAACAACTACACGGATGGGGACAACAAATACAATGACGCAGCGTTCGGCCGACATAACCGAACGCGGCGTCAGCGTTCGGCTGGAGTTCGTGTTCTCCGGCGAGGGGGAGGAGGGGCTGTTTTGTTTCCACTACGACCTGCATGAACAATGCAGCATGCACGATTCCAGCTCAGCACAAAAGCCGAAGTGGGTCAAGCTCGCATTCTCTGAGGATAGATCCGGCACTTAACGTCGCTTCGTCGATTGTTAGTATTTTTTACATTAAACTGCACCCCGCGCTCTATTGTAGAAGATGACATGGCCATGCCCATAAGGCCTGTCGGCATGTGCACAGGCCTTGTGTTGAGTAAACACCAAGCGTGGGGAAAACAAACGGGTCAGAGCGCCCCCTATAGTTCGATCTCCTGCCCACCTCCTCAGCTCCGCTAGTTCTCCGCTAGCAGCGCGCATGCGCAGTAGTGGCGCAGCTCAAGCGTATGGCGTAGCGAGAGTCAAAACGATATAATTTACCGAGTCTCGCCGATAAGCCGGAGGACGTTCGTTTCCCCGCACACGGCGGTTGTTCCCGCGTCTTCGGCACGCGACGATCTAGCACTCTGGCTCCGAGAGTGTTTTAGTGGATCGGTTGGTCACTTCCGCCACGCTACCCGCAATCCGCTACGGATCCACGATTTCACATTTTAGTAGTACGAGAGCTAACGCAACGCCACAAGCGGCTCTTTCAGACACTTGGCGTGAAAAATAGTTGAGCTTACGCCGTGCTACAATGTCATACTTCGAATTCTTGGCCTGATTCATTTCGTTCTTTGTGTTCTAAGTCCTGACCAATATATTTATTTTTCTGTTCTTTGCTGTTATTGCTGCCTACTGTAGGAGGGGGGCCGAGAACTGGTCAGGCTACATTTATGCAACTTTTTTCCTCTGTCTCCTTCCATCACAAATGTAATAAAAAATAAAATATTTTTATTATTATTATTATTATTATTATTATAAAATAAAGATCTGTGAAACAATTCCTTGCAATTTGTTTTTTCTTAACAACACTGTCTGAGTAGAATTTTCCTCCTTTATCCGATAAGGTGGTAGTCTTTGCTTCTTTTATAAGTAAATGTATTATTCTGTTTGCGATTGAAAACTTAACTGACAGGCCACGACGTCCAAGCCGATCCGATATGAGTCGCCAACGCCATCGAGGGAAAGCTGCGCAAGCTCCAGAAATGGCAACAGTGGCCCTTCTGTGCTTGTGTTCTTGAAGGGCTTTCTATCTGTTTCTTAAGGGGTATTCACACGAGGGAGAAATCCCGGGGATTTCTCCCCGGCACGCGCATCCCACGACGAAAACGTCAGGCTTTGCGATGTGCACAAGCCTCGCGTTTTCATCTCGTGATGCGCGCGTGTCGGGGAGAAATCCCCGGGATTTCTCCCTCGTGTGAATACCCCTTTACTGTTCAGCAAAAATGAAACTCCACGAAACTATATATATATATATATTCCGCCTGCTCCTTCGCTTCTTTGGTTGGTTTTGTCCTCACGACAAAAACCACAAACCGGCCGAGTAGGAGGCCGCCCTTTTCGCACACAGCACAAAATGCAAATCTTTTTTTATTTTTTTTTTATTTTTAACCATTACTTGTTGCAGTTTTGGTGGAACGGCAAAGTCGCGGCTACTTTTCGCAGCAGCAAGATACAGATGTTTTTCGTTTGCTTTCGTTCCCAGTCACGTGGGTACCGTATCTGGTATGCGGGACGAAAATATTGCGATACGTTTCCACCCGGAATATGCGAGAAAATGAAGCTGAAACAAAACAAGAATGTGAGACAATCTCGAATTTTTCGTGAACACCTTCCAGCGGCGTAGAGATATCAAAACGATGTTTTAACGCATACCAGAAGTGACGACATTCAAGATCCGGCTGCGCCCACGGGAAAAGGTGTATAATACGCCAATGAGAACCGCGATCGCGAAGGGGACAGAGGCGGCGCAACGGCCATCTTGAATTGAGTCCCTCGCCGGGGCCCTCCCTCCTAATCTCGCCAAGACTCATTCTCGCGAGACCCACGCTGGGCACCGCTCTACGCGAGCTACGTTTCTCGCCCTTTTCGTCAAATAGCACCACTCCACTAGCATCGCACATGCGCCGTAGTGGCGCATCGTTGCTGCGTATAGACGCTTTAAAGGAGCGCCAGATTGAGCCGCCATAGCCGACCTTCTCTCGTCTTACCGAGATGCCGAGCCTCTGAAGCGGGCGTTGACGAACCTCCACAGAGGCCTATGCTGGGAAGAAGGACGCAGTAGCACCTAAAATGGCACTAACCTGTCCTGCTGTGGTAATGATGAGGTGAAGCGAACGAAATAAAAGGGAACAGAAAGTGAAGGTCGGTTACGGCGTGGCTGACGTCACGTTTCTGCGGTGGTTGGCAGGGCGCATGCGCACTGCCCACACATAAAAAAGAAAAAAAAACGTGAAACGCAATACACAAAAAAACAAAAAAAAAAAACGTAACGTATTTTTTGACGTTAGCGCGGCAGAGCGACGGAATACTTTTCCTTCTTTTATTTCCCAATTACAATGGTTGACAGGGCAGTGGCGGGGCAGCACGAAGGATATACAGGCACGAGATCGCCGCTTTGCAGTGTGCTTTCTTGGAACGATCGCTCACGCTAGGAAGTCGCGTGCTTCTAAGCATAGATGCGTGTGAGGGAATATACTCAAGCTCGTGGTCTTCCCTGCTCCATGGGTCTTCCGCAGCCGGAGCCTGCCCGCCAACATGAGGGAGTTTTAGAATAGTATACGCAAAGGCTTTGCGCACGTAAAGAATAGCGTCGTCGCCACTTGTGGAAAAATACGACAAACTCCCGAGGAAGAGGAAAAAAGAAAGAAACATGTGTCCTTTCTCGCTATCGAGAGTCGTCCGAAGCGTAACCAACCACCACTAAATGCGGACCTCGAACAAGATGCGCACGGTCCCAAACTTCAGCGCCAACGTGTTTCTCGACACCGCGTCGTCGTCGTATGCGAACGCAAGGTCGCCAGTTAAAGACGCTGCCGAGATTCCGCTTCTCGCAGCACAGGAGAGCCGTCCTCGCGAAACTCGCCTATCTAATGAGGCCACGCTGTTTCCTAACGCGTAGTTAACTGACGCCAAGAAGGGCGTGAACTGCGCTCTGCGAGGACGAGAACGGGAACACCGCCAAACTGCCTACTTCGGGGCGACACTCGTCGAGAAACTTTTTATTACTATTATTATTATTTCGAGGGGTACTCCGGCGATTTTTTGGGCCATCTGAACTATCTTTTCGAAATCGCCGGCTTTTACTCTTTCCGGCGTACTTTGCTGTTCTTTTCTTTGTGCTTTGTGTCTGAGGCGCATTCGCTTTGACCTTGAGCGGCGCGTGCTTGATGACGTAGTTTTAGGGTCATCTTTCGGGCACAACGCCGACGCCGCCTTTTCTCATAATGAGACATATAAGGCTTTCGACTTAAAAATGCAAAGCCTGAGGAACAGAAAAGCGGTCGGGCTCCGAGCAACCCTTCGAAAAGACGGGGGAGCAGAGTCCGACGAAGTCCGCTCTTTAAGCTCTGTTTCAGCTTACGACCGAGGTCACGTGATACTCACGAGGCGTGGGATTGGCCTCGACGGTTCGTAGCGTCCTGGGCGGCCCATCGCGTAAAGTGAAACAGTATGACGTACAGCCGGAGGGACTGCTTCAGCGGCGCTGCCGTGCCTCGCTCTCGGGTGCTCAAATGTCAGCCACGTCTTCTCCGTTTCATCAGCAGCGAGACGACGGTCAATAAATAAGTTTCCAAACAACCGCGAATGAGTATCGCCGAAACGTAGAATGAATCACGAGGAAAATAAAATACAGAAGCGATTAAAAAAAAAAGAAGAAAAGAAATACCGCATGCGAAACGAAGGAAGAGGCATCCGAGGAGAAACGCAGCGAGTCAAAATAGCTGCCACGTCACATCGCGCAACCCGCCGGCAACGCGCATCAAAAGTTCTTTTATTTATATATTTTTTTTTCTTTTGGAGCGCGGGAAGCGAAACAAAAGCCAGTCCTTCCCTCTGTTCTTTCCTAAGCGAACTCTCTCCCCCCATTGGCAAGCTTTATAGCTCCCTCGCGCACCGCAGCCGCCTCGCCTCTCCGGTGTCGAGACAGGCCTGTTTACTACCGGTTGAAAAAGAGACCCGTGACCAACATTCGAAACACACGGCGAGGCAACGCCGTGCCTTCGGTACCCGAAGGCAAGTAAAGCAAATGATTAAAGTACGAACCAAATGTGAGCGATTATTCCTAGCGACGCGACAGGACCCGCTGTCACTCGTTCCGTCGAAGCCTCGTGCGAGCGAAGCAACGCACGTCGCGATAAAAAGCGGTGGTAGTGACCTTACGAAAGGATTCGCTCCATACTGGCTCTCGCCCGAGCCACTTCCGGGCGATGCGTGAAAACGAGCGACATTTTCTTAAACTCCAGAAACGAGCGACACGACAGACGACCGCGACGGCAAATGTCGTCGCCAAAAATAGGGCACGGGTGGACTGGCACGTGAAGTCGAGACTCAAGCACCCCCGCTAGCTTGGCGGGCTTTTTGTCACCGCAGTCTTAACGGAGACTATGTTTCAAGCAAGCGGCACCTGGCACACGCGTACGCAGTCCAGGCTTAGTTTAAAATTTTACAAAACTCCTTGAAGATTCGTGAGACTCGCGGGAACAGACGCAACATCCACTTGCGAGATTTTTGTTTCTCGTTGCTTTCCATCCAGTCAACGCTACTTTGAACGGGAAACAAATGGTGGTGGTGCGGGGCAGCAATCTGTCAGCATCATCTTATCCGCTCTCAGCGGTAACAAAGTCTTCCTCCGCCTCGTCTGTTTGCTTTTTTTTTTTTTTCTTGCAATTTTGTATTTATCGCCAATGGCATCAGTCCGCGCGCGGCAGCCGCGGCGGCTCGCGCATAGCAGTGGAGAGTGAACCCAAGGACGTTTCCTTCGTATCTCTCCGAGCCTTTGCAGTGCACGCTTTATCACGCGTCCCGGCCCGGTTCTCAATCACAATTCCGAGCGTCATCGATTATACGCCTAAGCACTTTCACTCGCCTGTCATAACACCGAGGAAGGTTCTGTCGCATTTTCTAGCTCGAAACAGGCACATAGGGACTATAATAAAACATTTCTAAAAGAACAAAAACAAACAAAAAGCTTCTTTTTCTTACATAAAGTTTCATCTCGCGACTACGCACCGCTCCATCAAACCCCTTCTCGCATGAATTCACGTCGGCCGGCAATGAATAAGCTGGAGGCCGAACCTGGTTCATGAACATTTCCATTCATCAAGTAAAATTAACGATCCGATAAGTCAGTCAACAAAAAAGAGCGAAAGCGGGGGCGGCGAGATCCAACAACTGGCACGTCAGCGACCGCCCCCGAAACCACCGACAACGAGAAGAACGGCGCACGTGCGTGCACCGAGACGGGAAGGCGCCCCTGATGGATCGCGCGTTTACGGAGTCGCGGTACCGATCTCAGAGGCGTCGCCCTACGCTCGAGGAGGAGGAAAAAAAGGAGTAAGGGGAGGATTAGAGAAGAGGAAGAGAAGGATTCGAAAGAGAGGATAGGACTGGAAAGAAGGATGGAGGGGTGGGGGTAAAGGGTGACGAGGAACAAATACTTTACTCGGGGCAAAAAGAGGAAAAGTGGTTGGATTAATAGACCGATCTGACTAAGCGACCCACGCAAGTGTGACGCCGCCAATGATGCCAGCTCTACTGATTTCACAGTAGATCTACCTAGGGTGCCTACATGTTTCCGCTTTGCTTTAGGGTGGCGCCAACTTCTTGTTACCCTTTCCCAGATCCTCTCCCACCGCCATTTTTTCCCACTTCTTATTTCGCTAAACGTAAAACACGTTGAGTTTCTGTAGTGTCGACACACCGGCAACACTGTGAGGCCACTTCCGTTTCCGGTCGTAAGAGGAGTCGAAGGCTCAGCGGGATGGCGGTCGTCGTAGCTGTCGCTCTCTTTATTCGGGTTTTTCATATTTTGAAGTTGCGATCAGGAAGTCTGCGTTGCTTTTATCGAAACGCGAGTTCCCGCGACAAAATGGAACGCAACAGAGCGGCATTGAACGCCGAAACCTCGCCGTCGGAACGAGAGCGGTGAGCGCTCCCTAGCCCTAACGAGGATTAGCGGCGTAGTCCGAGCGCACGACCGGCGAGTGCGACAAAATGGCCGACGAAAACAGAGGAGGTTGCCATGGTAACGAGGTAGGCAACACTGGTTTGTCGGCAACAGGTATCACAAACGTTGTCGCCACCCCAAACAGCGGAGCGGCGGAAACATGTAGGCACCCTAGATCGGCCGATTTTGCACGCTGTCTGCTGATTCCCTGATAAAAAAAAAGAAAGAAAATCTACCGACTTTTTTTAATGATTAAAAAATTTTTTAGGGACATAACAATACGCAGTTTAAAATGCTAGCTCTCATATTAGCAAAATAAAAAAAAAAAAACGCACGTAAAAAAAAAAATTGAAAACGAAACGATACATGTGTTATGACGACGATGCAGTTAAATGCAAAGGTGCAAGCGAGCTGGACAAGAATGACGGAAATAATCCCTGGAGCTCGACCAGCCCGTTTGCACCTTTGCATTGAATTGCATTATCGTCGTAACCTTAAAAATGCGAGCCGTTCACCCTTCTTGGTGGGAGAAGGGTGACACCTGAAAAAACCCGTTTGCTCTAGAGACGTCTATCTCCTGGTTAGCTCAGAGCTATTTTTCGAGATTTGTGTTTGTCCTTTGTCTCCCTTGTTCCCCTTCTCCGGGGATTATTTCCGTCATTCGTATACATACGTATCGTTCGATTCATTCATCTATCCATCCAAAGCCGTACACGGCCAAAGCAGCCGCGTGCGTGCGTAGTTACGAAACCGATACGACTTTGGTTTCACCTGGTTTCTTGCACGCACAATAATAAGCGGCGACTCTTCAGATAGCGGCAACCGCACCCCTTCGGCCCCCTCAAAAAAGAAAAAGTATATACAAAAGTATAAAACTGCGTGAGAACAAGAACTGCAATTTCGAGGATGGATCCCCGCAAAAGTACAAAAGGTAATAATTTTGATTTGGGCGAGGCATGTGATGTGCACTTGGCCGCTTGCAGCAAGCAAAAAACACACGTCGAATGCAAAAAAAAGCTTGCTGGCCATCGGAACCTACAGAGCCATGCCCTCGACAAGTCCAGCGACTAAAGAAGAAAACCAGGTCCGTGAGGGAAGAAATTCGACTCGCTGCATTCACAACTGAACACAATGCGCCTTTCACCATCATGGACCACATGCCGAAACTCTTAATGACACTGTGCCTGGACTCAGTACTGCTAAAAAAAAATAGCATGCAGCCGAACGAAAGGTTCGTTTCTGGTGAAGACAAAGGCAGCTAGGATTAGGCCTACCCAATAATCATTCCAACCAGAGCTCGGCGTTCTGACGCCCCCCTCTCGTCTTCTCCCTCACTTTCTCGGGGCATTGAGAGATTGAGATCGAGTGCTCTTTGCTCGCCCTGCGCGAGGGACGCTTCCACGATGCTGTCACCCGCAGAATGGGAACGGCAAGAGGGTCGTTCGGACGCTGCGCCTCCACCGCCAGATCCGTATATATCATCTTCGATAACGATTTGGCATCTCGTGAGCTAAACCTAACCGAGAAATGCTCCCGCTAAATTTGACGGGCAAAGATAACCCACGCTAGGACTCAATTTAGCGCTTGCGTTAGCGCACGCTACGCAAGAGAGCTTAAGAATAGCGTTTCTCTGCCGCGACTCAAAAACTCGAGCATCTCGCGCTTGCAACTCCACCAAAATGGAGTAACAATTTTTATTTCACACACGAAATGCTGTGATTCGAGGGGAAAAAAAAAAAAACCTTTTCTGGTCCAGAGTAATATTTGAGATTTGCTTTAAACGCGAGAATGCAAGGGGAGCGCGATCGACAGGTCGTGTCCGCTTGCGTCGCTCGGCAAACGAGGTTTCGTGTACCGACCTTCGCCGAGAAATGTTCGCGCGTCGGAAGCAGCCAGGTGCCGGTGACCGTTGCCCACCTTGCTGGGTCGTCGTCCAAACCGTTTCTAACTAATGTCGTCCTGTATTCCAAATTGCACCTGCGAGGATGTCGTCGACATCGCGCTCACGACGACCGTCAGAGCGGCCGTGTTTTAGCCACGGTTGTAGAGCCGCCATTTTCTAACCGGGCTCGTCTTGGCTTTAGGCAACTGACTTCTTGTGGATTACGAACTCCCCGTGGAGGAGCGCCAAGACTCTTTGTGTACGCCCGCAATTTAGGGAAAAAACATGGCGCACGCAAAACGGAAAACGCGGTTAGTGTTCGGCGCATGCCCAGTGGTAGCGACGCCATTCTTTGCGAGCAAATCCTTCGCGTACGCTATTCTAGATCTCCCTAATAGACAGTTTAAGTATAGCGTAGATGGCTCTTACGTATGCAATACGCAATAGTATAGCGGCCGCAAAAAAAAAAAAAAAAAAGGAAACTGTTTGCTCGGACCGAATTTAGTTGTGCGTTCCGTAAACGCTGCCGAGCGAACCTCTCGTACGATCTTGATTCAATTTGCCAGAGCCGTAGAATTCCACGTGCTTAGAGCGCCACCACGCTCCTCAGAATAAAATATTGGGAATGAAAACGTTTCCAATCATTTCATTTCAAATTAAAGGCGCAGCTGCTTGGTCAATAGCGCCTTCTGCGGGGCACGGAGGCCCCGCGAGGCTACGAGACCAGTACGTAGCTAAATTCGATCACGGAGTCGCCGTCGACCGTCCCGTGGAAACTGCACTTTTTATCGATGCTATCGCGGGAAGAAACCCGCGACCTCCATGATGACCAGTGCACGGCGTCGGCGATGAACCGCGCGAAGGGGCGTAGTAGATGGTTCTTTGTTCTTCTCGATGCGCCACGGACTCCCGATGTCATCAGCGAGAAGGCTCGGTGAGGTTTGGTATGGGGTACTTTAGACACAGGGAATCACGATACAGCAACTTTTACGAAGCAGAACGGGAAGTTTCTGGCCGCCCCGCGGACCCCCTCCGCGGCCAGGTGAGGCCTCCCCACCTAGCTCCAGACAAGAACCCCTTTTCCAGCCAAGACCACGCTTAAATACCAGCGCACACGCGCCGCTTACAATCCCCCCAAATGAAAGAACATAGAAAAAAGCTCCGAACACTGACATCACTTTTCTCCAGCGCCATTCGCCAAAACTAACATCACTCCTTCAGAGGCTTTGCCATTCGTCGGTTCTGATGTCAGGTCCTGCGCAACTCGCATACAACCTTGGCACACCGGTACGCAATGCTGCTCGTCCATCCATCGGAGCACGGAGAGGAAACGCGACACCCCAGCTAGCTTCCCGCAAAGGTCAATCTCCTTACGGGGATACATATGTCACGAATGCGAAGGCGGCGGCGCCCGGCAACACATATCACCGAGAGCTAGTCAAGAAAGCGATAAACAATGGTGCCAGACCTTACAGGCGTTGAGCAGATCGCAACGTTCACACACATTGCGAGCTGCGAGTATTTGCACTTAGGCACGCCTTCAGCTGCACGCCGATCTGAGTCGACTGCGGTAGGTCCCGGAAAGAATGGCCGAGCTGAACACCACTAAATTCACGCACCATGCACTGAACCTCGCGAACACCACATCGCTCGTGCTGCGCCAGTCGAGGTAGCCGCCATCTTGAAATTGGTGGTCTCGCGGGCCCCGAGATACCTCGAGAGCTGGTGATTGTTCACCTCTCGTTGTACGGCCACCACCGGTGTGACGAGCGGGCGAGATCAGTATTGTCCGTCGCAGCTTTCGCTGAACCTTGAGCGACGCGGCGCCGATAAAAGCGCCGGCGAAAAGGCCTCCGACGCGACAGACGGTGTTGTCTTACCGCCCCCGGGGGAACTGATAAGCGTACTTCGATCAGGGAATACCGGAAACGCGTGCGAGACACCGCGGCATCTACGCAGGAATTCTCGAGAATACTAAACACGCGCGAGTAGCACCCATGGAACACTGAGCGGCTGCGCGAGACGGCGCCACGGGATCTCGCTCGATCGAAACCCGTCTGCCGCTGATCGCCCAAGGCCGATTAGAGTTCGACGATAACGGAGCCTCGCACGGGACACCGGAAAAGCGCCGCCTTGCCCGCTTTCGGAGCTTCGACGAAAGATCAGACTCGCTGGAGTCATCAATTAGGTTGCCCTGGACCGGCGTAGAATTAAACTGAAGGTCTTGCACTAGAAACCAAGTCGAATTACAGATTCTATGAGAAATGGTAAGCTATAACTAGAGTTCCGTGTTTTCGGTATATTAGCCCCGAGAAGTTCGCCTGGCGCCCCCTTACGGCGAACCGGGGTGACGTCAAGGCAAGGAGAGAATTTTTCCCCGACTCGCCCCGCTCGCCCTGTGGAGGCTGTGACGACGCCAGCTGTCGGCGCGCTCGTTTCTATTTAACTTTTTCGTGCGTGTTTTTCGTAGGAAGTGTACATTTTTATATGTGCTTTTATATTGAGGTATGGCCTGTAGCTACAGGCGAAACTTCAACGAACATTTTAAGCATGGCTGACAGGCCAGGCAACGCATGAACCACAGCTGGTATATGAAAATAAAGAAATATGGCCACAATTGCAGGGGCATCACTACAGATTTACATCTCGCACGATAAACGCTGCTGATGGTCCGAATGAATTGGCAGGTTATGCATACTATTTCTTTTTTTTTTTGTATCTCTGTCTTTAAACAAGATCGCCGAAGCAGAAAAGCTGCATGCTGCTCGAGCAACGTGCTAAATACAGTCTCGGCCATGGGGAGAGAATCACAAGTAAAACAGCCCAAATGCAGGGGCAAAGTAAAAAAACAAACAAGGAACATTTGTTATATACATTGCTCGCACTTGACCTTTGCTGGATTCGGATAGTATTTCAATGGACTACACGGGTGGTGTCTGTGGACTTGTTTATATCAATCCTCAAGTAATATATAACAAACGTAAGTTAAGGTGTCTAGCTCGTTATTAGTCCACTAAGCCCTAAAATTGAGATTTTACTTAAATCGAATTGTCCTGAAGCTAAAGTACCAGAAGCTTTTCTCACGCAGACTGTCGCCCTTCACAGGTTCCACATTTTCTGCTACCAGTGCTGCATCTTCCACTGGACAGACGTTCGATTGCTTGCTTTTACTCCTGTTTTCCTCTGTTGTAAGAGAGTCCAGTTGCAGGGAGTTTGGAGGCTGAGGAAGCTTTTGGGGACCTGCGGCAGTGACTCCTAAATGGAAATGACAATTCAGACTAAACGGTGTATTTTCCGAATACCAAAGGCTGGAATAAAGAATGTCAGGAAAAAGTATAAACATTCCAAATTACGGCACTATTGTTGTGCATATTTTGGGCAGTTTGCTACATATCATAGAGGCAACTGGGGGAAATTCGGCCGTTTTTGCTGCTACCATACAAACTAATTTCCAGTAATTGTGAATCCTCTAAGAAATATGCCTGCATACGCGTATAAACTATATAATTAATTCAGGAAGAAGCTACATTTATGTAAAACAACCCTGTTCCATGAGCACTTCAAAGATCATCAGAGGCACGGCCTTTAAAACATCTGCAAACCAGCGCATGCAGAGTGGCAGCGCAGAGTCGGGGTCGCGAGCTAATTTGCCGACCACCGAAAGGCCCATGATATAAAGGCTGCTTCAGATGCCTTGAAAGCGGGATTTAATATCGTCCTAAATCATGAACATGCAAGGAACATAATTCCAGCGTCTGAAACACTTGCGACACCGCTTCACCGACCCCTATCAAGATTGCCTCGCATCGTGTGGACGGACGGGGAGATTCATCGGCGTAATTGCCTCCGCCGATAGTTTTCGGGATTTGTAACCCAATTTTAAAGGTAAAAGGGACAAGCGGGCTTATAAAATGTACGGAAGCACGTTAATATCGGCCTAAGTCAACGTCTTGTACACCGGGTAAACGAAGTCCGGCTCCTCGAAGAGCTTGCGGCACACAACGCCAAACCAGGAAACCGGTGCTGGGAAGCGAGCCGATGCGAGATCGCGGAGCGGGGTACTCGCCCTGACTTCACGGTACACCTCACCCAATCAGGGCGCGGCGACCGCAGCGACGGTTGTGTTCGCTCTCGGGGCTAATACCGATAAACAACGAAAATTAACCCCCGAGGCGGTTTTCAATGAATCGGTAAAAACCGAAAAAACCTCAAATTTAAACTGCCCTTAAAAAAAAAAAAAAAAAAAAAAAAAAAAAAAAAAAAGCGAGCTTCACGGAAAAAAAGTTTCTACCCTACTTCATTTTTTTTTCTTTTTTTTTTTTTTAATTTTTCTCGTTGACCCGGGATCAGTGTGTTAGGCGCTACCGAAAAAAGTAACAAATACTCGTTACTTGCGAAAAAAAGGAACGCGTTACAAACCTACGTTACCTCAAAATAAAAGGAACGCACGTTACCTTCGTTTCAATTATGAATTAACACGTTTCACTGTTTTGTCGGGACAGGTATGGTTTTACGGTTAAAACCTTAATACTCACAAAACAACACGCAAAAAAAAAAAGTTTTTACATGGCTTGGCGCCTACAAACACAAAGAAATGTAAGTATATATATATTTTTAAAGTCTTGGGAAGCAGCAATGTTGTCGGTAACGCGTTACAAGTAACGACGTTCCCGGCAACGCTTTACTTTTTTCGGTAGCGTAGTAAAGTGCTCGTTACTTTTAAAAAAAAAAACAGTAACGGTAACGTAGTTACGTTACTCGTTATTTCTTTAAAAATAGTTTGATTTTTTTTTGTGTTTTTAGGCGCCAAGCCACGTGAATTTTCGAGTTTTTTTTTGCGTTTGTCTGCGTTTTTTTTTTTTATAAGGATTTAGGTGAAACCGTAAAAAAAGATAATATAAATATCTTCCGTTTCTGCAGGAACATAATGTTTCTTGAAACATGGCGCTTCGTACCTGTAACCTGAAAAGAGCAGAAACCTGTCATTTCATAATTAAAAACAGTAAAGCAAAAGTAACGTGCGTTACTTTTTATCGTTTACGGGAACGATAACGCGTTCCTATTATTTTGAGGTAACGTAGGCCGGAAACGCGTTCCTTTTATTGGGAAGTAACGAGTAACGTGTTTCGTTACGTTTTTATCGGTAGGGAATAGTTAGTAGTAGACCGGTTTTCTCCTCCGCTGCGGTACTCCTAAAGAAAACGCCGCAGCTGCGCATGCGCGCCGCCAGCCTTGTCTGCATTGTTCAACGTCTTGTGGCGGATTACGGAGCGCTATCCGGGTGCTTAGCGGGCTGCGGAAACGGTCTACTACAATTCCCCACTTGGAAGTAACGAGTAACGTAACGTTACCTGTTACTTGAAATAAGTAGCGTAACTACGTTATCCATTACTCTTAAAAAAAAAAAAAAAAAAGATGTGTACGTTATTACGCTACCGAAAGAAGTAACGCGTTACCGGTAGGGGATTCCGTGTTTTCGGTTTCGCCGAAAACACGGAATCTTACTTATAACTATAGTAAGATTCTGTGCTTTCGGAAAAATCATAAAAACACTTGGCGGTAAATTTTCCGTCAATTTTTCAGTTTATCCGAAAGACTCAATTTGTAGGTTACAAGGACCAAATAAAAAGCAAGAAATACGGTATTTTACAAGTAAACTTCAGAAGAGCAGAGGGTCGGCAGTCCTGAGGAGATGCCATTTCAGTTTGCTTTAAAATATCGAATCACTAACAAAACGGCCTTGCTTTTTATCTCGTCTAGATTCTTTCAGGACGACGGTGCATGGTGCCCGGACTTTATTTATATTGCTATTGCTATTTCTGTCATTTCTGGGGAAAGGGCGGAGGAGGGAGGGGGGGGGGGGGTGCGCAGTAATTTATAAGTTTTGAATTTCAAATAATTGGGGATCTGACAATATAGCACACTTCGACAAACCCGATTTTTCAGCGAAAAATAAACTCCGAAAAACAACCTCCAAACTTCACGAGAAATGAACTCCGAAAACATGGAGTCTACTAACAAACTTTAACTCGGGGTTCCGTATTTTCGGGGTTTTGTCGAACGGGTGGGTTAGCGCCACACATGCGCAGTAGCGGCGTCTTCGTTCCGGAAAGCGCAGCAGGGGTGGGAAAACGGTTAGGAAAACTCTAATAAGAAAGAAGCAAACCTCACGGACAATTCAATGTGGGCTCTACTCCTCCTCTGGGTTAACACAGAATGGAACTGAAAGCTGTTCTTCCCGCAAAACTCGTGCTCCTATTCGTCTCCTTTTTCTTTCTTTTTTTACCGATTGTGATTCGATGTTTTGGGGTGGTGCTCGGGGTTTATTGGTATTTACCGAAAACCATGAAACCCTGCTTACAACACTGTCAAAATCGTTTCGAATCCTCGGTGGAAAAAGAAAATGACGCGAAAAGACAATAAAAATATATACGTAGGCCGAAAGTGTTCCAGGGCTACAATGCGCGTGTGTATGAAGGCACTCTAGGGCTACATGATAGATAGCGCCATCGTGTTCTCTATAGATAGCCTGTATTAGAGAGTGTCCAACTGCTCGTTCGGGGTTCACGTGCCGCGAAAAGGTGGCGAAAGCGTTGACCGTCTGCAAACGCCTCCGCCTTTCCGCAGCCGACTTTCATCCAGGCCACGCGACAACGTCTTACGCATGCGCACTTGCGACCGCTCCCAATGGTTCGAAATCTCTTCAATCCAGGCTCTCCAGTATTATCTCTTCGTAGGCGGTTACCTGAGAACGCGAATCAGTCGAGCGCACGTGTGTGAGCCAGCCGTAATGCGGAGCAACCACGCGTACGGAAATATGCGTCCCCGCAAGCGGCGTCTCTTATTTCCAACTACCGCTGCAGGCGCCGTGGGCTGACTCGCGGTCGAAACCATCGATCAATAAGTGTCCACTCGCGCGAGGACGCAGTCCGAACGATCACACCTCCTTTTCACTATCGCCATGCTAACAGATTATCGACGTTGCACCGGCTTCGCGGTGGGAAAACTGCAGCGTGTGACGTCGGGACGCAGATCTATGAGGTGGGCCCTCGTCGAGGAAAGCTTATACAACACGGAATCAGGGTGGAGCCTTTGAAAGATTACGTTTGCGGAGGCCCGCCAGTGTGCTACGAGACCGGTGGAAGCGCCGATCGATAATGCGGCACGCGTTCTCAGGCGCACAACCGAAGCAGGTCGTGCGCTCGACTGAACCCGCGTCGAATTATACGCAGCGGTGAATGTGTTTCAAGTAAGACGCCTCACAAGGCCATTTCAAGGTCCTTCGGACCGAAAAAAGACTCGGTTAAGCAGAGCACGCCGGATCCAAGCTCCGGTTCAAACAGGTTCCGCTACGAGCTTCCGGTTCAAACCCGAAGTTAGCAAACGACGCAAAGGCTCCCGCTTCGCCCCTGTCCATTTCGATCTGGATGAGCAGCAAGTGTCGGTGTGCGGTCGTGTCGATCGTCACTGCGGCAGAGCAAAAAAAAAAAAAAAATAATAATAATAACATTTTAATTTTTTTTTTATCCGAAACGATTGAAACCGATGTTTGGACATTAACCTCAAAATTCGAAAGTTAGGAACTCAGTATTTGTGAAATAAAAAAAAAAAAAATTCCAAGAGCCGAATTTGAAGTTCCCGCGCGATCCGTGCCAGTGCAGTGACGTCAATAATTGAGTCGTCCTACAACTCGAGTTTCTCTCACGCCTCTGAACCGCCGCGATTCGAAGTGTCTTGTTCGCCCGCCTTTGAACTTCCGCGCGTGCCAGCTACCGCTGCGAGCAAACGACGCTTCACTTTCGATTTTGAAGCTCTTTTAGGGTCCTTTCAGCAATCTCAAATTTTTCGAAACAGTGTGAAGTCAAAGAGAACGCGCAGTAGAATTTCGTGAGCGACGTGGGGGGCTACGTCGCGCCGGTTCTGCGTGAAAGGCTGCCTCGGCGTAGTCACGACCGAAACTGCGGTACACAGACACCAAACCAAGTTGTTTTGACCGTTCGACGATTTCCTTTTCGAAGTCTGAGAGGTCGTCGGGCACCTAAAAAGAGAACTTCGTCCGATTCCCCGACTCGCCGATCATTCTCAGTGCTACATGTACCGACCGCCGCGGCGCCGCCATGTTTTCCGAGGGAGGATAAAAAGCCAGGAGGCGGCATCACGCCGGACTCTCGATTTTCGGTATTTCAACACGCGTAATAAAATCCAGCAAGAAATGCCTCATCATCGTTGTTTAAACCCTGTCTGATATATTCGCGTTGTTTTTTTTTTGTTTTTTTTCCTGATAAGGCCACGGGCGCTTGGCTTTACACACACACAAAAATAATAATAAAAAAAGACGCGTTGCACACGCGCCAGATTTCAGCCGCCATTGCTGACCTTCTCTCGTCCTACCCAGGTGCCGGGCCAGTAAAGCGGGCGTCGACGAGCTTCCATAAAGACCGATGCAGGGGAAAAGGACGCGGAAGAATCTATAATGGCAATAAGCTGCCCCACGGTGGTCTTGATGAAGTGAAGGAAACATAATGAGAGGAAACAACGACTGAAGGCCCGTTGTGGCAGCAGCCATGCACAGCTCCTGCAAAGTGCCTGCGTGCCTTTGCTACTAATCTCCCATGCCTCGTGTACTTCTCTTCAGACAGTTGTCCCTGTGTATTGTCATTTTGCTGCGGTTCTATAGCTAGCTTTAGCAAATACGATATAGCTTCACCAATGCAGGAAACTCCTCTGAAAACCCATGGGAGCGGCGGCGAACGTGACAGTGGCGCCTCTAGCAGACTCGGAGTCTACGGAAGCAGACGACGCAATAAAAAAGTATAGGCACCGCGACGTCCTCGAACTTAGCGAGCCCCGTTTCGTCCCCCGCAACATCTGAAACCATTCATTACGGCCAGTCCGCTTGCCAAGCGGAATCCATGGATCGCAACTGCAACGACAAACAAATAACAACGCACGCATAAACAAAGATAGAGCAATTTATTTAGCAGTCACAAACGCCTCTCATGGATCACACGCGTTTGAAGCGCGTCTGGGAAGCGGAAAAAAGGCGTTTAGCTACTCGAACTACGTAGTATGTTGATCCGAGTTGTCAGAATTCATTACCTGAATAGGTGATCATTAAAACGTTCGAAAACAACATGTTAATATTTACAAAGCAAGTGCACCGGCCGCTGCAGCACAAAAACAAAACAAAAAGTAACGATAGAAACGACCGTACAAAAGCTTTCCGAACTTTGCAGGAAAGATGGGGTCGCACTCCCCAGCGAAAATAAAAAGAAATGGAGGCACAGTCGCGAACAACGGCAAACAAAGAAGTTAGGAGACGATACAAAGATACAAAGCACTAACGTGGCGGTGCAGGCGGTTGGTTATGCATGTTGAAAAGTAGTGAAAGCGCACAATGAATACGAAGACGGAGAGTCGAAAATCAGTTGATAGTCGGCGCTCGCCCTGTTTGCCTCTCCGTCTTCGTATTCGTCTTTATTGTGCGCGTTCAGTACTTTTCAACATACATATCACCCAGCAAAGAAACTTCTTCAACGACGACGATCGCTGCGCAGGTGGTGGTCGCCGTCGGTGTTGCAACAAAGGGTAAGCAACACGACGAAACTAATAACAAAAAAAAAACTCCATTTTTTTTTTTTTTTTTTTTTTGAAACACGTTTATTTGCTTTCGCGGCGTTGGTTGGAACTAAAAGCAAGAGAGAAAAAAAAGGGGGGGAGGGGGAAGGAATAACGAAGTCCAGCTCACACTGCTCGTAAAATAACAGTCGCACTCTGCAGTCTGGTAGGTGCAAGCAGTGTGTGACCTTTTTATGCTTTCGATTTTCTCTTCCCAGTGACTTTGGCAGGTTTTTGTTTGCCCGCTTGACGAAGCATTTCAAAAGTACAATCAAATGTACTTTGTTGACATACGTGTCCAGGCAAGCTTTCCACACCGCGCTGTATGTTTCGTCGATCAGCGGCCTCAAGTCCGCTTTCAGCTGAACTATTGTCTGGTGTATCGAAGACACGGCATGATGTTACCGGCTACGTGACGATCTACGTCGAAAGGAGGTGTCATTTTCGCATGCGAATACTTCTCGTTCTTCTACGAAATGTCTTTCGAGGTGTTCCATGTTTCTGATTGCAGCTGAACTTGGCGAGCATGATGACAGATTTGACTGACTGCCCACCCGGCTACATAGGACTGGATACACAGTTGTGCGTCTGGTCTGTCGTCCGTGAAGTTCTCCACAATATCCGTGAGGTTGTCATAACCGTCCGTTGAGGTGTCAGTGGCCATTTTGAACCCAGACTTTGATAGCTCTTCTAGTTTAATTTGAATGCTGCAGTAAGTTATACTTACTCACGTTTGTTCGGTCTTCGGAAAACGGAAGAAGGATTTTCCACCACATCGGCAGAAACTTGTTTTTGTAGTGGTAGGCAGCCGATGGCATGCCTGCCAACTCCAAGTTTTCCCGGAGGCGGCCGATTTGATAAAGAAACGATGACCCATAGCAGATATGCCCGTGTACACAAATAAAATCCGAATAGAAATGTATAACAAGCTTACACTTTTAGAGCGCATGGGGGATCGGTGGCCGAGTGGGCTGAAGCTAGGTGGTGTTGGCTGAAGCGCACACCCAGCTCGACGCGCGTGGAGCGAAAGCTCGCGCTGCAGAACCCAGGGATCCTGGGTTCGAGCCCCATCCCTGCCCGTTTCGATCTGGATGAGCATCGTACCGGCGAGCGGTCGTGTCTCACTACTGCGTGAGCACGTTAAATACCCAAGGTTAGCAGTCGTACCGCACTGGCAAAATTGCTCATCTACAATGTAAACCAGTGTTGCCCCTATTGGCAGACCAACCTTACGCTGTATAAATCGCTTAAACGTCCAATTTGACTTTTTTGAGAGCGCAGCTCTTAGGCGCCCGTTTCCGGCTTGAGCGGCGTCGCCGTCGCCATAACCGCGCGGTGCATTATGGGTAAATTTCCCCGCTAAATCTAGCGGGAAAACTTCCGCGCTAAATCTAGCGGAAAAATTTCCCCGCTAAATCTAGCGGAAACAATTCCCCCGCTAAATCTAGCGGAAATATTTCCCCGCTAGATTTAGCGGAAACATTTCCCCGCTAGATCTAGCGGAAAAATTTCCCCGCTGAATTTAGAGGAACATTTTTCCCTAAATGGGAGGCGAGCAGGAAAGGAGGAGGGGTATAGCCTCCTCTCAGTACTTTCCCCTCCTCCTCAAGTGCTGCGCACTAATTCGGCGTTACAGAAAGTTGTAAACGACTTTCATTTTTTTTTGTATTTAATAAATATCAAAAAGCATATATGACCATTTAGGATTAGAAACTCGATCGAAGACCAATAAGAGGTTATCGGAGACGACAGTATAGAAAACAAAGACAACGAAGTTACAGACGGTGGTCCTCGATCCTAAATCCGCGCATAGCGTATAGCAAACGAGCAAACGAACCGGCGGCAGTAAACGCCGAAGCGAAGGAAAAAGTAAAAACTAGCCAAACAAAGCAAGGCAAAATACGTAATGGTTCCAACGACAAACAAAAAGTAGAGAAGAAAGCGCGAATAGACAGACAGACACACACACACACACACACACACACACACACACACACACACACACACACACACACAAACACACACACAAACACACACACACACAACACAACACAACACAAAAGCAGGAGGAAGAGAGACCGCGCCGACGTAGCGTCGCCTCAAACATAAAAAGAAAGTGGAATCTGAAAATGGAAGGAGTTGCAAACGGTCGAAAGGGTGCCGGCTTTTCTCGTAAAAGACGCAGAAGACGTTAGTCGTCCCGGCGCTGACAATCGGAATTTGTGCGCCGTACATAACGTGACCGAAATCACCTTTATTTGCGCTACGACGCTCTCTGTTTTTTTTCTTTTTTCTTTTTCTTTTGAAGCGCGAGAAGTCTGTTTCTTCTTTAACTCCGCTTTTATTAGTTTTAGCAATAGTTTCAGATTTGCATGTGCGCAATCGACTCCTTCCAAAGTACACTGACATCGCAGTAACGTATGTGGTTCGAAATTGCCTTTTGCTTCTTCCTTTGGAGACGATCTTAACGGAATTAGCCAGCTCGCCTATTTGACAAAACGGTTATAAGCAACACATCCACAAGAAATAAGAATTGCAACAACAAAAGGAATTGATTGATAAGAACAGTAAAGTTAAAACGTAGCTATGTTCCAAAACTTTTATACATTGCCCTTTTTTAAAAAAAACAAGCGCGAAGGTACATTCGTGCTTTGTCTGACTGATAGGTTTTGACAGTGTGTTTTCTTCAGGAGAGCCCTAAAATTAATTGCACCCTAGAAGGTGTAACATCTTTCCCACGCGAAGAAAATGTCATTTACTCATGAGGTGGCAACTGTTTTTCACATTCAACGCAGAAAACACCCATGACAATTTTTTTTTTTTTTTTTTTATTGGTCACCGCGTTATCCCTGCTAGCGGGGACTCCGAGCTCGCCAGGGGCGCTGGTTTCGCCTAGTTTCGCTTGTTTCGCTTATTTCGCTTAGAGTTCCTCGATATGCTCCCCCGAAGGGGAAGCATTTCGAGGAACTCTAAGCGAAATAAGCGAAATAAGCGAGAAAACTCTAAGCGAAAAAAGCGAAATAAGCGAAATCGAGGAACTCTAAGCGAAACTCTAAGCTAAATTTTTTTTCGCCGAGATCGATCACGTGAGGAGAAAAGCATCCAGTGTCGTGCAAGAAAGCCACCTTTACGGTCGCTCCGCCGACGTTGCACGCGCCCCGGCGTATGTTCCCCTGCTTTCACCTCCTTCTCCTCTTTTTCTGTTTTCCATGCGCGGCGCAGCTATTCACCAAATTTAGTCACGTGATGAACAAAGCATCCAGGGCGCGCGGGAAAGCCAGCGCTACGGTCACCCACCGAGGCTGAATGCGCAACTCTGCTACCGTAGGTAGCTATATACAGGAACTCTAGTTTCGCTCGCTCTCCGCGGGAGTTGCCAGTATCGGCTTACATGGTATTTGGGTTTTGCACGTTTCTGTTGTGGGCGAATTTTCTGCTGTTATGGACGGTTATGCCTTTCGCGTTTAGCGTCTTCTGTGTAATATTTGCGTGTCTGGCTCGCAACCGAAGGGTCGTAAGTTCGCATCCCACGACCCTTCGGATCTTGTGTCTTTGGAGGCAATTTAATTACTTTATAAAGCGAAATCATTCGAGACACGCGACGACCTTTACTCTGCATTAAGAGTCCTGTTCTAATCCTTTTCACTCCAGGCGTCACGTAAAAAGAGCGTTGTGGGTTGTTTGAAATTCCCGCGCGAGGTCATGTACTGTGACGTCATGACCCTATCGACCAATCAGGATTTTCCCGTCCACCACCGACACCGATGCCGGCTTTTCTGCGACACCGGGCTCCTTAACGCTCTAAAGGGCTTATACGCCGCGCGAAGTACAGGAAGTTCGTAAGAAAGGAGAACGGGCTCTCTGGGCCGTGTAAATAAGTTAAAGCGGCCCTGCGATCCTATTTAATACCCCTATCAAACGGCAGCTAAAATGGCATTTACGCCAAGCGACGCTCAGTGTAAATGGCATTTCGGCATTGCCACACGGCAATTCAAATGGCATTCAACCTAAATGCCATTTCAGGTAAACTGAGTTCGCAAAGCGCACTCTCGTCGGCAGCGCCCGGCACGTGTTACGAAATTTTTTTTTTTTTTTTTTTTTAAAGAAGGCATATATTGCGGAAACAATTTTTACATCGTTTTAATTACGAAAATAATTTGTTTAACGGATATTTTGGACACACTTTACGTTCCTAAGTATTTAACCTACTCGCGGCTCCAGTTATCCCGTAGGCCTAAAGAACCGCTGGACCTGTCGTGCTCGCCTCGGTCTTCTCTCGGTTCGTTGATTCCAGCTGCGATGCGCTCCACATTTACGCGTTTTTACGATGTCGGAAGGAGCGCCTGCCGTCAAGTAAAGGCCACCTGTCAACCATACCACCCGCGAGACGTCGGCACTCAAACCGCTCAAACTATGTGAGACGAGCGCCTCGACTGTCTTCAGTGGCAGAAGCCGATCGGCGGGTTCTGCACCGGCATACGGGCGATTTTAGAAGCCCTCGGTTTCTTCGAGACATATGTCGCAGTCCATCACAACACCGAAACTTCAAGGAACATGTTTGAGCAAGATATAACTTTGACGGTGGGCGTAAGCAACAGGAGCACGCAAAACAATTAGCGGAGCAGACGGCCGCCTAGTATTTGTTTTGCGTGTGTGGTTCGTCGCAGCACTGCGTACCTCGAACGAGTTCATTGCACGACCAGCTTGGTCGTGGTTCATACTAGCTGTCTTCGCCTAGCAGCGCTTTAAATTTCGCGTTTGTTGCTCAGGCAACAGCTTGCGAGGTTGGCTGACATGCCTTATCAATGTACTACCGCCGGGTAGAGATTCTGGGAAGAATGCAAGACGACAAAAAGAGGTTACTTTTCTTTAAGTGGTACAAATCTTGTGAAGGGTCTGTTGTTCTAATAAACGTAGCGTAGGTATTCGCCACCGTGACCTTTTACCGGCTTTTAAATTCCCATTAACATGCTCCAAAAAGAAATAAAAAGAAATGCTGCATGAAGTCAGCTTCTGAATGTTTCTATTTCTAGCTTTTTTTTTTATGTTGGATAATCCCATACTGGTTCAAAGCTTGATATGCTGCGCGTGTTTACATGCAACAAACACAATTTTATTTCAAAACATCCTAGAAATTGTTTAATAAGGTATTGCATTTATACATTGAATACAGTTGCTGCACAGTTGCTACTTAAGACATCTACATGTTCTAGAAAACATCTGCTGCTGGGAGCCACCATAGAAGTAGGCAAAGTGAGTTCGCTACATTACAGAGAAATCTAAAAGTTCCTGGGGTCCCTTCCCTGCCTCGAAATAACAAGTGGCAGTTTCTTGCAGCCATGGCCACCTGTGTGACATTCTCCTTGCTTGTTTTCAGACGTGCAGTGCAAAAGCACCGCAGAAGGCAACCCGTGTGAGGTACCTTCTGGAAAAGCAGCAATAAAAGAATTGTGTGGGGCCGACTGACGAGGACAGTGCACTAGCCAGCATCAGGGCCGTCACTGGTATGGACCCCAAGATACCCGAGACCAGTGGCAATGGCAGTGATAATGCCACGAGTTTCAGAGCAGGCCGGCGAAGCAGAGGTATAAGGGCCGGCATAAGCAGTAATGTGCAGCTGAGCTGACAAGAGTGAAAAGGAAGAGGCCACATAGCCGTAGAAGCTGCTTGGGATGGGTTTTAAAGCAGGCCGACATGCTCCACTAGAGCATCCAGAACATGCGAGTCACTTGCAGTAGCGGTGATGGGATTCCTAAATAAAATAACTAAGCAAGAAGCTCTATTCTATGTATAGCTGTTGTACTTAATAGTACCAAGGGAAACTAATTTGCTTAAAAGTAGAGATTTGTTATATGCGTCCTTATCGTACCGCCACCAAGCGGTGGAAAAGGCGGCAAACTAGAAAGGTGCGTGACGCGCCGACGCGCGTCACGCATTGCTGTAAAGCGGGCTGCGTAAAAAGGTCCCGAGCTGGAGGATCTGACCGGTTCCGAGCGTTCCGAAGGCGTTCGACGAGCAGGTTTGACTTGCGGTTTGACCGTTTGGCAGCGCGAAGTGGCTCCCGTTCTGAACTAATTTTTACCCCGTGTTTGCTGTCGGTTATCGTCAATGAAGTGTCATGCCAAATTAGTGTTTAGTCGCGCAGCAAATGCGATGCGAGCCAACCTGGCCGCCCGTTTCATCCAGTCTATCCAGCCCATGCTTTAGTGGCGCACTTTCAAGCGGAGTGCGGCAGGCGTGAGCGCTCGCTGAGCTCACTACCCTTCCTTTAGTTCACGGCCACCCAAGCCAGGACCGAAGACGTCATGAAAGAGGTCGTTTCTCGCTTTTTTTTTTTTGTACTTTTATTTTGCCTATAACTTTTAAAACAAAGCGATATTCGAGAAACGTTTCACTAAGTGAATACGTTCAGTGTGCTCACTGAACTCCGCGAGAATGTGAGGCTAGCGGTTGGGACATGCAACGCGAAAATTTGAGAACGCTACGCTGGTTATGTAAAAAGGGTTGAACGCATATTAAACTTTATTTAATCTTTAAATAATGATTTGAGAGTGATCACAAAACATTGAGCTATTTATTGGCATTCTTTTATGCGGTGGACGCCACTCAATCACGTGACTGAGATACAGTTTCGGTTTCATACATATCCGGGCCTTCTGCCGTTTGGTAACCATCCTGACCGTGCTGCTCGTATCGCCGCAGCTCGCATTAGTTGTAGAACTTGGCTGTGGATAACAATTGCAATAAAACATAAAGAGTATAAATAAAAAAAAAAAAATTATATTCCCAAGAGGATTCGAATCCGGAACTTCGCGAAGTCAGTAGCAAGGAGGGACGCGCGTGCGTAACCTAACCAAACACTCGACTATCAGCATTGTATATATTATTTTTTATTTGTTTTTTTATCATAAGCAATCTGTTTTAGGCCGTTTATTTTCGCGGGTGTATTCCTCGGAAGTACGCAAAAGAAGATTCTTTTCTCTTCTACTTGCAGCCTTCTCGTCCTTTTATTTGTGGGCGGATCGCCACCTTTCTGGTCGAAGCGAAGACGTATTCGCGGCCCGTAATTTGCCGATCGTATCGGGACGCGGCTCGAGAGACCAAAGTTGCAAACAATCCCCCCGAATTCCCCTCTGCAGCACGACATACAGTAGCACCATACCGTGTGAGCATACGTCTCGAAAGAAAAATTCATCCGCGGTGTATCACGCGACACTAGAGCACAATGAGCTCGGCCATCTTATAAGTAAATATCAGGTGTCGTAATGGGGGGGGGGGGGGGGGGGGGGGGGTCGAAGTCGATCGCTATTTGACTATCGTGTCGGGCCGCGGCTCGACAGATCGAAGTTGCAAACAAGTCTGCGAACAAGGTGCAAACTCTCCCCTAAAAGCCGACCGCGGTGTGACAGGCGACGCTAGAGCTCCGTGAGGTCGGCCATCTTATCTGAGCATAATCTCGGACGTCATTATGGCGCCGCTGTTGGAGCGCAGGTCGAAGCGAAAACGTATTCGCGGCTCGTCATTTGACGATCGTATCGGGACGCGGCTGGACCGATCGAAGTTGCTAATAATTCTCTCAAACTCTCCTCCGTAGCAGGGCACACGGTAGCACAAACAACATACGATGTCGGCGTACGGCTCCAAACCAAAAAGCCGACCGCGGATTATTAATGCGCCGAGAAAATGAGATCGAGGAGGAGACAAGAGAACGCGGGGTCGTCAGAACGCTGAGCTCCGATTCGAATGATGCTGCCTTTGTCTCCACTGCACCGGTCGAACGCGTTCAAATGCGAAAGCCTAACGCCGGCGTTCTTAAGCGTTCGACGAGTGCAGTGGAGCCAAATGCAGCTAGCTTTAGGTCTACCCACTAATCATTCCGCTCAGAGATCGGCGTTCAGACGTGCCCTCTCCTGTTCGTCCTCACTTTTTCTGCTCATAGGTGACGTTAGAGCTCAATGAGGTCGGCCATCTTACATGTATCTGAGCGTAATATTAGGCGTCAGATAGCATCCGTTGACTTGAGCGCGTGACGTCATTAGGGCACCGCTGTTGGAGCGACATCTGACGGCTTCGCCGATCAAGTGCATCAAGTCCGGTCTACGTCGCCATCTTGCGCAGACAACGAAAATTCCCCATTTGTAATCTGCCGTGACGTATTTACATTTAGAACTGAGGAGGAAGCTCCCCGGGAAACCGATATATATATATACGATAGTAAATGAATCTGGACGATCAAACGAAAGAATGTGGGTTGTATAATAAAGGACAAGGGTTAAAAATAAACATATAGGCCAGAATTTCGGAAAAAACGCTTCACGACCACATTAATATGAACACAACCAATCCCCCAGACATCGCCCACAATAACGAGACAAATAATAATAATAATGATTTCGCGTGTTTACTTTTTACACAATTCGTCCACGGAAACCTTATGCCTATACAGCAAGCTATCGATATTAAATGGGCCCTCCGATGATTTTTTTTTACTGGTTTGAAATTTGCGGTGAAACGGACATCACTGAGAAAAGAATCATTGAAAAACAAATTCTTTTTTTTTTCCTTCTGTAAAGTCGAATTTTTTTGGAGGCTATTTTATCAATGTAAGATTACAAGAAGAAGCAAAAGATTTTTTCGCTTTGTGACACGGTCAAGAAAATTCATTGATCGGAGGGTTGGAGCGAAGCAGCTGGACAATTGGATGCAGGTTAGGCTTATGGCTGCCGCGCCAAGGACGTTCACACAATGATTCACATAGACGCTTTGCAGCAGCTGTGCATGGACGCCGCGATAACTGACCTTCAGTTTTTGTTTCCTCTTATTTCGTTTATTTCACTTCACCATTACCATAACAGGCCAGGTTATTGCCATAGTAGATTCAACTGAGCATGTCTTTTTCTAAAGCATCGGCCTTTGTAGAGGATTGGCAACTACCGTTTCAGTTGCTCGGCATCTCGGTAAGACAAGAGAAGGTCAGTAATGGCGGCTGTAATTTGGCGCGTGTGTAAAGCGTCTATATCGGCGGCATCGACGCTAAAGCCCCTTGCATTGTCGTAAGTTCAAGCTCTGAACGCGATCGGCATTAACAATGGACCTATAAACCCAACGCAAGCCGACGTAGAACGACGATCGTCGCCGTCTTCGCCGCTCCCCGCCAAGGATTCAGCGCGATGGGATCAAAAAAACTTTCTTTTTTTTTGGCGAACTTATCGTTGGAACTCTTTGCCCCGAGTCGCTGCTTTGATGATAAAAAAGAAAGCAAATGCTACCCGATCGAATTGAAGTAAAACATGATGCTCTAATATACTGGGGGTGCATGAACGGTCAACGGTGTGCTGCGCTTGCTCGGAACGCAATTCACAGGCGAGTAAACAAAGATGGCAGCTCCCAGAGGGACGTGCGAATGCGGAGAGCACGTCGTCTGCTTGTTACGCATGCAGGGGCAACGTTATCAGATTAGCTCAGTTACGTAACTGCTCATAGACGCCGCTTGCGCGAGCAGTACCCCCTCACTCACCACGACCCGCCTCCCGCCGTTCGACGCGCCATACGGCTGCTATGGTAACTGCAGTCCGTTCTATGGAATGCGTACGTTTCGAAGCACAGCGTCTGGATGGCGTTTTACCGCACTTTAAGAACATATCGTTATGAAACGAAAATCTAGATGGTGCTTCGAACGACGGGAGGCGGACTAAAGTGAATGCGTCAGTTGTGGAACTCCCCCTTCAGCGGAGTTCCACAACTGAGGTAATCTAGTGACGTTGCGCAGGGGTTGCAGTGACGTCAGAACGATGCCGAGCTTTGATTGGCGCTTGATTGAAAGAGTGGTGGGTAGACCTCAATGCTAGATGCCTCGAGGACTACCCACTATTTTTATTTTGTTTCAATCAGCCAATAAGACCTCGGCGTTCTGACAGCATCGCAACCGCTGGGCAAGGAGCAGACGAACTTGCGGTTCGCATAGTGTTTCGATTGTTAGCGAAGCAACGCCACAGAAGGGAATCCGACATTGCTGTGTTCGCTCTACTGCATCAGCGCACCGTTTTGGCAAATTTGGGGTCGTCCGGTGACGGGTCATTGTTCCGAACAAAGCACATTATATATATGCCTTGCACTGACATCACGTCATCCATTTCGCACCACAGCGGAAGAGAAAGGAAGGGGAAACTGCTTTTGTATGAATTTCATGTGACGGGTCAACCTTTTATAATCTTCTAGAGCAGGGGTCTCTAAACGTTTTGACCAAGGGCCCGGATTAGCGATCTGTCGCAGTCCCAAGGGCCGAAAAAAAAAAAGGATAATCATAAACGAAGAAATATTAAATAACGAAGTGTCTAGCGTTACGTCCGACGTAACCCAAGTTACGTCCAAATCTCCGCCTTCCCTAGGTTCACGGGGGGAAAGAGAGGAGAGCGGGGGGGGGGGGGGGGGGGGGAGGTTAGGTATACGCATTTCAGTGCTCCGTCCGGACGTAACGCTAGCCACAGCGAATAAATAAACTTAGATGACCATTTAAGCACAGAACTGAATGATAGAATATAAAAAAAAAGAAAAAAAAAGTGGAATGATGCATATCCTTGAAATTTCAATTTAATATTTAGCGAGTTACGACATTACACAACAGCGTGGCCAAGAAAACTCACCAGTCATTAGTCAAAGAGCATTGGCACATTCGTGCAGTGCAAAAGATTAATTAAAATTATAAACCTAATGCTGACAATATGCAATGGGTGCGACAGAGGACACTAAGCGCAATGTACACGAGAACGCAATGGAATTCTAATCTATTTGTATTTAACATAGTTACACAGATATGAAGGGACTAAGAATTGTAATGACAACGGTAAATTAATAATATGGCGAGAGGACCCGCGTTACGATGCTGTTCCTCTCATCTTTCTGGTATCTTGGAGCGTGTCGGGGCGCCCTTCCTTTACGCGCACTTTTTGCACCGTTAGCAGCGGGTCCGCTGGACGCAGGCCGCGCTTCATCGGAAAGGCCGCAGCCAGCCGCGGGCCGGTCGGAAGACTCCGGGGTTTGGAGGCCACTGTTCTACAAGCAGAATAGCGGCGTCTGAACAAGTCTGGGACACACAAAGGAGAGTCGCGGTGAGGAGAAAGTTCCTCCTTACCCTCTTCTCTTGTGGTTGCCGGAGGGCTGACTGACGGGATGACGTCAGGTGCAAGGCATGTATTAAACGCCGTTCGATAAAACCGAAGGAACTCAGCGGACATTGCCTTCAAAAGTTCCCGCCGTTAGCTAAAACAGAAGGAACTCAGTGGCCATTGCTTTGAAAAGTTCCCGCAACTCAGAACAGGCGCGCATCAACTCGGAAGAAGAAGCAAGACTCGGGACAGGCCAACAGCCGGGGACACAGTCGCACGTCCGTGCATGTGCGCGCAGCCAACCTGCGCGTGCATTCCGCGCACGCATTCCAGGACCGGATGTTTCCAGTGCGACCTTGAGCGCAGCGCACCCAAGCTGCCTTTCCGCCGTCTGCCGCCCGCGGCACGTTCGGGGGTCCAGCCACCCGTCGGGGAGACGAGACCAGACGGACGGCCCAGCCTCGTCTCCCCACCTCGCCCCGTCGGGGATACACCTCATAATGCCGTCAGCGCGCCGCCCCTCTATCGAGGCACTCATCCACGAGACGCCAGCCACCGCAGGACCAGAGCTGCCCGTAATGAGAAAAGCAATCGAGAAAACAAAAAAGGGCAATCCATTTGCCGGTCTAGCAAGGGACGCCGGAACGCCTCTCCTCTCAAACTCTCCCTCCGGCGCTGTTTCCGCTGTCTAGTTTGGTCCGCGGCCGTCGATCATAGAAGGATGAAAATAACTGAAAATAACTGCCGATGCCGTCCGACTGACGTGCGCGCGAACAACCTCGGCGACAGATAAGGTACAACGCGTCTAGGCGTCCTCCCCGGGAAACCGCTAGGTCTGCGTCTGGACGGAAACCCGGCCAGTCGGCGTCGCCCGTTCCCCGAACGGCGGCGATCTTTGCAAGTGCGTGTCTGGTGTGTGTGAATCTTTTCGCAGCTCTGTATGCGGCAATGCGGAGCGCAAGTTTGTCTGCTTCTTTTGGAGGTTTTGGGGTGACGTCAGAACGCCGAGCTCTGATTGGGTCTGATCGAAGGATAGTGGGTAGAGCCCAAGGCAGCTTGCTTTGAGGTCTACCCGCTATCCTTCAAACAGAGCCAATCAGAGCCCGGCGTTCTGACGTCACCACAACCCCTGCAAAAGAAGCAGACGAACTTGCGGTCGGCATAGTGTTTCCGAGGGAACACTCGCAGAAATGCCGAAATTCTCAGTTTCCAGCAGTTGCACAATGTCGTCGTAGGCTTACGCCTATACTAAAACCAAGAAGGGAAAACCAGGGGATCGATCCTGCTCGCGCCTGGAGATCATCTGGTCTTGCCGCGGTGAAATCATTGCGAAAAAAAAACACGAGGCTTGGGAAAAACCAAAAACGCTAAACATAGTTCCGCGTTTTCTAGCACGAGCGGGATAGCAATGGCTGTGTTTCAAATCCTATCCAAATGGATCTGAGTTACTCCGACGGGTCATGTCACGTGACAACACAGATTGATAAGCGCTGAACGGGTAAGTTTTGGAACGCCAAGGTACCAAACCCCATAAAGTTATTATAAGGTAGGCTAGAGGTTCAACTAGCACTAGTGCTCTGCTGCAAATTGAAGCAGACAGCAACCAGTCGGAAATCGACTTCCGGTAATGCATTTGTATGGGAAAAAACGAGTGCATTTTATCTCTGCGCTCGATTATAAGAGCTAGTATCACGAATGATTGGTACGTACTAGGCACATTGCAACATTTCTCAGTCACGTAAACGAAATAATTGGTCAGTTACGGCGTTTTTATTTGAAATTCGCGGCATTAAAAACGGTGTTAAAACCGCTTCGTACGTGTATTTATATGCACTGTCGGACACTGTTAGCGCGAACACGGCGTCGACGCTTTCCAGCAAGGGGGATTTACGTGCCAAACGAACGAAGGACATGTGGAAAACCGAGAGACGGCAAGAACTACGCAGTAACACTGGGTAAGTAACTCCTTGCGCATGCAGACGATCAAAAAAAAAAAAAAAAATGAAAGCGACGTAATATAGTTCAATTTGCAATAAATAAGTACTGCTTTATTCTTTCTGCACATGAATATGTGCGAAGATACTTGTTCTGGGTTCAAATCATCACCCGCAAGCTTCAAATCTTTGAAAAATGGGAGAAGCTGGAGAGCAGGTGCCCGATAAAAACTGTCAGACATTGGAAGCAATAAAAAGACACACCTTTCGTAGCCCACGTACTTCATTTTTTACGTTCGGATCTTCTTTTTTTTTTTTTAACCGATCGTAAAGATGCTCGACGGAGCCATTTTAATATAGTGACAGGACGGGCATAAGTTAGCAATATAAAAGCGCCGCCGGAATGCTAGTGAACCTTGAACACACTCCACCTTCTTTTCGATCGTTAGTCTGCTTAGAATCGTCGCTCGTTTTAACATATCTGCCATAGAATAGAGGTTTGAGCCTAAATATAGCGAGGTTTAACATTGTTCAGTGGTAAAGAAAAATGCTGTAACTAAAGCAATTGCACTTTCACAATATTAATAAAGGTACATACTATCCGGTACAACCAAAATAACTAAAGTTATTCATGTCATTTTCCGGTGAAGAGACAAAATTCAAGCGCGTTTTCCAATAGGAATGCACTGGAACACCGCAAAATTAGACTGGTTGCTGTCTGCTTCAATTTGCCTCCCGGAAGTCGCGTAGACACCAGCCCCAGTTGAACCTCTACCGTACACCATAACAACTCTATGCCAAACCCTTACCCTAAAGTAAGGTCACGTAAATGTTGGAACGCGGCCAATGTGTAAGATTATTAAACCGCGAACAAAACAGCCGCTGTCCACGCATACATGAACTACCACTACCTTTTTTTTTTTTTTTTTTTTATTTTTTTATTGACAGCAAGCAGTTAAGCGCCGCGGTTCCCCGCCGACAACTTCTGAAGTAACTTGTAAGCATGTAACAGACAGTAACGAGTACCCATCGCACCCAGTCGTTTAATCTTCTAATTCGTTTCACGTAATCCTACGATTCGACTTCCTGCCGCAACTCATATACGGGGCAAGGAATAACAAATAAGCAGTTCGCGCAGCCCGGCGTGATCGCGAAACAGGAACATCCGCCCTTGCAAGTCATCCGGTTACTAAAACGGGACTGGCTTGGACTGGCTGAATAAACGTGCAGTCTTCCGTTCCCGGAGAGACGTGTTGTACTTTTCTTTGCTAAGCGGCCAAGAGCCCTGGCAACAGCCCGGCTGCACGTTCGTCAGATGCAAAACAGTAGACCGGTAGCGTAAAACTTACCGGGCAAGGAGAACGACCAGGCGACGACGACGACGATGACGAGCCAGGCCGGTGCCATGGTGGATATCATCGACTTTGGGTCTTTGAGTTGACTGTTCATCGAGCAACGGCTGTCACGGCACTCCTTCACCTGTGTCGAGTCATTATCCAGTGGATCAGCGCTCCCGGATAAAGGAGACGGAACTAAAAAAACTTCACTCGGAGAAATCCAAGGTCACACACTTCCGATGCGTAGAGATCGATGAATAACTCGTGTAACCGCACGAATCCTCGTCACCGAACAGAAGCGAGAAACAAAACAAGAAATCGAGAACAGTGCGAACACCCTCACGAACGGACCACCACACCGCGGGACAACAACCAGTCTATGACGCTTATTTGCATCGTCGACGTAGAGCGAAATCCCCGCTCGCGCGGTCGTCACCGGAAACTATTTCCCGCAACGTGCGTCCAACGAGGCGTCGCCGACAGCCCTGCGCCGCGGCAGCACGACGACGCGAGCGTCCCAAAACCGGCGCACCAGACACATGGGCGACGCACGGCACGCCGGCGCCGGGAGGCGAGCAGGGATGAACGGACAGCTCCCAGCTGCGCGAGCCGCACCGGGAAGCGCCTCTCCGTAGACTCAGCTGCTGCTGCGAAAAAAAAGCTGTCTCGACGTCGTCTGCGTCTGGTAGGCCTAGGCGTCCGGCCGTGCAACCCTTTTCGGCTCGCCAGCAAGGCGGCGCGAGCACTCGTAGCAGTCTCTGCTTTCGGCGCGAGCAAAGTCTAGGGGACTCCGTGGACGAGGCACCGTGTGTTGCGTCGGTGCGAGGCCGGCGCCGCTGCCTCATCGGAGCCGCTCGAATCTAACGTTGTCCTGGCCGACATTGAACGGAATGTAGCGAGACAGACGCCCGCCGTGCGCGGAGGAAGGCCGGGGAGGCTCTGCCAGACTGGCGAGGAGGCGGGCGAGAGCCGCCGGACGAGTTTATGCGGGCGCCGACGCCGAGGGGAGGACGGCGGACGGCGCGCTGCCAGCCAAGAAAATCGAAGCCGCGCGACGTGGTGTTGCTCTTGTGATCCTTTTGTGATCTTTTTGTGATCCTTTTGCTGCCGGAAGCTTCGGGCAATCCCTCTGTCAGCCTGTCTCCCAACACCATTCTTGCCTATCCGTGATATCCCTGTCCGTTGGATGGACGGAGAGGTGTGTTTTCTGGCTGCGTTGGATGCTTGCGTGAGAGGGAGAATACCGGCATGCTTCGGCGTTTATATGTTGCGTTCGGGATTACCGTCGTTCCCTGGTCTTTCCATTGAACGAAATTTTAGAGAAGGGTTCCTTCGTCGGATGGTCGTTTCGCCAAGCGAAGTTTTAGCAAATGGTCATATTTTTGCTATTACTTTGTGAAAAAGCCTACTCGTCGGGCTAGAAAGAAAGGTGTGGGAGCTCACTTTCCTGTAGAACACGGATACGGGATATTGTCGCGGAGAAAATAGGTTTTATGCAAATTCGAGAAAAGTAAAGCTTGATATTTTCGCGGAAAAAATTGGCATGTTTCTTCGATAATGGATGTGTTTTTATTAACAAAAAAAAAAAACTTTATTTGTGGAATATAGACATAATACTCTTTTAAATCACTTTGCACATTATATAATTTAAGATTGGCCTGTTGGTGGCACTACTCCTAACCTTAGGAAACTTTCCACGTTGTCCTCCTCGACCGCACTTTCAGAGGGTGCCCCAAACACAGCCAAACTCGAGAAACGAGGATCCACACAAAGGCGGGCTAGCCGAACTCCTCCACAGCCGTAAGGGGTCCCAAGTTTGCGAGATAGCGGGCGGAAGACTGCACAGCGGAAGGAGGGTCGGACGTGCAGGTTGCTCACCAGAGGCAGAATGATCTTCGCGGCATAGTGCCGACCTTTTTGCGGACCTCTGGCAGCTGCTTAAATTGGGTTTAGCAGCATTCTGGAGCCACTTTGGCAACCAATCAAGGAAGATTTTCTTAGAACCAATCGAAAGGCTCGAAGCCCAAAGCAAATACGAACATTCCAAAAACAAGCGCATACACAAGACGGAACACATTCCGAACGAAGCTCACAAGAGCAGCTACAAACAATACAGAGAAGCTATACACGGGGCAAGTCACCTCCGAACTGGGGATATCCCAAAAGCAGACATGCACAAGAAAACAACACGACGCTGAGCTCCATAACCAGGTAAGGTTACAACGTTCACGTTCGCCCCCATTTGGGGCCCCCGACTCCGGTAGAAGCCACCTAGAAGCACGAGTCATGCCGTGGAGACGAACGAACCCTCGGAAAGTAAAGCTAGACTAAACACTCGCGCGAGCACAACTCCGCGACAAAGTGAAAAGGAAAGGAGGAGAACGAGGTTTCGACGGTCGACCACACCACGACCAAACGATCTTCTTCATGTATACTAAAAGAGTAAATGACATATCGAAATATATATATATATATATAACAACATATCTACAAAAGGTGGAGTAAACACGTGACAGATGTGGCGTCATGGAGTCAGAGAAGGAGGAAGAAAAGTTGACAAGTAAGGTGCGGGAGGTCTGTAACCGATCATGGCGAAGATGAGCAAGTGGAACGTAATGCATTCAGGGGTTTCCCCAGGATTCTAATCAAGGGGGGGTGTCCCAATGGCTCGAGGGGGGGGGGGGGGGGGGGGGGCGATGCGAGGCGAGGCTAGATAAAATATAAAACTGTTTCTTTTTTAGTCCACTAGCTAAATTACAGACGTCTATTAACCAAATGCTCATACCCGTTATGCATGTTTCCGTTTCTCTATATATACACCTGAGAGGTAGTGTTTTCTACTTAATCTGAAAAAAAAAAAAGAATTTAATTTTATTTTTTTCCTTTTTTTTTTAGATCTAAGGGGGGGGGGGGGGTGTCCAGAAAAACTAGGGGGGGTTGAGAATTTCAGGGATTTCCCTAGACCCCCCCCCCCCCCCCCCCCAGTGGGGGTCTAGGGAAATCCCTGAATGCATTGGCTATGGTCATGTTCACACGTCCAGGCCCACATCGCCTTTGTGCGGAGAGCAAGTCGTCTGCTTCTTGCGCAGGGGTTGCGGTGACGTCAGAACGACGCCGAGTTCTGATTGGCTTTGATTGGAAGGAGAGTGAGTAGACCTCAATGGCTATAGAGATGCGTTGAAATCTACACACGATTTCTTTTTTTTTTTTTTTTTTTTTTTCTAATCAGCCAGTAAGAGCGCTCCGTTCTGACATCATCGCAACCCCTGTGCAAGAAGCAGACGAACTTGGGCTCCGCAGTGGTCGATTAGTATTCTGAGCTTCGTCATTCGCTGGGATCCTTCGGTTCTTCGCCGTGATTGGCTGCCTCCGTGTTCCGCAGGAAAGTAAACTCGCGATCCTTTACGTAGGAGAGCGGTACATCGACACACTGAGTAGATAGTCGCTTCGCTCGTTGGTATTGTACCAGGTATACGTTACCGATCGCCATTTAGACTTAATGTTTTTTTTTTGTAAAAGTAAATTAATAAGCGTAGTGCAGTGGAGCTTTGCACACAGATGTCTTTAGGTGGTGCATTTATCATACGCAAATTTTGTGGGTGTAGGTTTAAGAAAAAAATATTTATTTATTTGTTTATTTATTTATTTGTTTTACCCTCTGGGCCCGAAGGCATTACAGAGGGGGAGAGCAAAGTTGGGATCAAAACACTGTAATGTATGGTTATTCACACTCAACAAAATAAAAGAGAGCAGACCTAAAAAGTACAGTGTCAGTTATGGATGGAATAGACCATTTGCTATACCCCCAAGTGCCCCGGCCCGCGCTAAAAGAATCATGGGAACGGTGTTCCTTTAGCCCCTTAGTGTGTTGCTTCAGCCCCTTAGCGATCGTTAATTTCGACCCTATTCTTGGTTATACAGGTTTTGAGCGTAATTCGGAGTCACCCTGAACAAGTATATACCCCAATGACCTGTCATATCGCTTTTAAAATTTCTCCTTAATGTCAGCGTTTTTTCTTTTTTTTTATATTGTGCATTCTGTCCACCCTTCAACCTAGATGGGCGGCAGAAATCTCTTACATTATTATCATGCTGATATTAAGTTAGAAATGCTAAAAATGCTATAAACAGCCCCGTGGACTCCGAGCTAAATCCTGGTTTTTGTTGTGAATTATTGGCTTTTTAAGCAATTCCTGCTCAAACAACAATCATGAGAATGATAATATTGTAAGAGATTTCTGCAGCTCAGGCCATGTTGAAAGGTGGATCGCATGCGCACTATCAAAAATGCTGACATTGACGAGCAATTTTAAAAGTGATATGACAGGTCCTTGGGGTATATCAGGTGATTGTTCAGAGTGACCTCGAATTACGCTCAAAACCGGTGTAATGCGCGAAACACATGTACGACGAAACCGTCCGATCCGACGTCCGACCGCGCAATACGACGGTTGGAGGCGAGGGTTTTTAACGCTCTCCGATGCTACGAAAACCCTCTTCCCCCAAGGTTTTTCCGGCAGTCCGCACGTCGGATCGGACGGTTTCGTCGTACATGTGTTTCGCGCTTAACCTAGGGTGCCTTCATGTGCGCTTCGCATAGAGTGATGCCAACTGCCTGTCTCCTTTTCCCCCACCGCCATTTTGTTCCTCATTGTTTCCCCGTGCGTTTCCCGTGCGCCGGAAAGTGGCCTTTGTGTCCATCGGTCCCCCCATCCGAACGGGGGAATGCTAATCCTCTCTCCGTGGGTTCCACAACGCTGCTCCGAACTCGTGAGGTAAGGTGCTTGTTTCCGGGAGGGTTATAAGCCCCACGGATTATCGCCGAGACCAAAATGGCTGCTGGCTTGTCGGCGAGTGGTATTACAAAGGATGGCACCACCCTAGCAAAGCGCACATGAAGGCTCCCTGGTGTAACCATGGAGTTGGCCGAAAATTAGCAATCACTATGGAGCTGAAGGAACACCGTTCCCATGAATCCTTGAGTGCGGGACGGGGCGCTTGGGAATACTGCAAATGGTCTATTGGTCCGGGAAGGTGGTTCCAGTCGGGGAATGTGCGAGGAAGGAAAGAAGATTGGAATGTAGATGTGATAGCGACAGGTACCTCAACTTTGTGCTGATGATCATGACGAGCAGAAATATATAAGGGACGAGTGATTAATTTGTCGCGAAGCAGATACTGTAAAACTTTCAATGTTCGCGAGCCCTCAATTTTCGCAAATTTCACGAATTGAAGAATTCGCGAAATTTAAGGGCGCGCGAAAATTTCGGTCCTTAAGATTTTCAATGCAGGCGTCTGGAATTCGCGAAATTTAGTGGTCGCGATTATGTTATTTGTGACCGATTCGCGAAAAATAGGGGCCGCGAAAATAAAGGGTTTTACAGTAATTATAAAAATAAAGTTTGTGAAATAAGGAGAGGCGTGAAAGTTTACGTCGCAGGAAGAGGGGCGGGAGTGACAAAGTATAGATTTCATAGAAGTTACGCTAGATGTATAATGATAATTATAAGGAATAAAACGAGCGGATCTATTTTGAATGCCTTCCAACGCGGTGATGAGAGTGGCTTGTCCGGGATCCCAGACAGAGGCTGCTTATTCTAACTTCGGTCGAACTAGAGTTTTATAAAAAATTAGCTTGAGGGAAACAAGTGCTAATGAAAAGTTACGCCTGAGGTAGCCTAACATACGGTTAGCATTAGATGTGATATACTGTATATGTGTACCCCCACGAGAGATAAGAAATTGTATGTACACCTGAATATTTGTAAGAAGATGCCGTGTCAAGCTGATCCTGATTAAGAAAGTAGTTCCGAGTTTCATGTGACTGGCGAGATACACGCATGGAGTTACCTTTGTTAGTCTTAAGCGTCATAGACCATACGTACACCTCTGGTAGATAGCATTGAGGTCAGACTGAAGCATGATGTTATCGTGATCATTAAGTATCTCACGGTAATTCACACAATCGTCAGCAAATAAACAAATAGACGAGGAAACATTAAGAGGGAGGTCGTTAATATATATTAAAAAAAAGTAAAGGTCCTAAAACAGATCCTTGGGGAACCCCAGAGGCTACAGACGAAACGAAAGAATTACGATTATTTACTGTAACAAATTGCGACCGTAATGATAGAAAAGATTGAATCCATGCAAGAATGTTAGCATCTATGTTAAGTTTGGACAGTTTCAGAAGAAGTAGTTTATGAGATACTTTATCGAACGCTTTGGAGAAATCTAGAAAAATGCAGTCTGCCTGGGATCCTCGGTCCAGGATGCAGTGAATGTCATGTGTGAATGATACAAACTGTCTCGCATGAAAATGTTTTTCGAAATCCATGTTGGGATGGACAGGAGAGGTTGTTAAATTCTAAGAAATTGACGAGGTTGGAAAATATTATATGCATAAGGAGTTTGCAAGAACACTGGTTATTTGGAATCGAAATTGGGCGATAATTTAAAGGGGAAGGTTTGTCACCAGTCTTGTAAATGGGAACCACCTTCCCCACCTTCCAACCTAAAGGGACGACATGATCTCTAATGGACTGATCAAAAAGTTTAGTTAAAATAATAGAAGAGTATAATGTTTAGTATTTTTCAAAAAATTCGAATTAACACCGTCCACTCCCGCTGAAGACGACAATCTCAATGTTTCAATGACATGATCGACGCCAGCACAATCAAGTAAGATGGGGCCCATCGACAAGTAGTATGAAATGTCCAAGAGGGGACACTCTGTGCTGCTGTCACTAGAAAAGGATTCTACAAACACTCGGTTCAATACAATCGCACACTCTTCCATTGGCTTAACATCCACACTTTCGTTTTTTAGACTAAGAGAAAAATCAGTCTTTTTATTCGTTATGTTCTAGAACTTTTTAGGGCTTTTTATTAACATATCGGGTACGGTGCGCGTAAAAAAACTCCAACTTGGCCTTATTAACTTCCTCTTTATATGTCTCAGCTGCAGTGCGATATTTGGACTACCGCCGTTCACATGTGGTAAATTTGGCTGCTCGAATTAAACGCTTCTTTTTATTTGAGAGACGTTTGAGGGCTCTGTTAAACCACAGAGACTGGGAATTTTCGAGTACAATCCTAAGGGGAATATGCAGGTTAGTAAGGGATTCTAGTTTATTCTTAAACATTTTCCAATTCGCTTCCACTGAACGGTCTGAGAATCCTAGAAATGTATCAATAAAAGTTGCTAGATCATTGTTAATTTTGACGAAGTCAGCTTTTGCATAATCTCGAATTTGTTTTACGTGGCTTGATGATTTCGGCACTGCAGCTTTCACATAAAAATGTAATATACAATGATCACTAAGCTCTGGAAGATATGATACGGGAGAAACTAGGTCAGGGTGACTCGACAGGACGAGATCCAATATGTTCGAGGATAACGGGGTTACCCTGGTTGGTTGAGTAACCAACTGAGTGAGATTAAAATCTAAACAAAGGTTCACAAAGGCATTTCACTCCGATGATGATGCAGTCGTGGATAGATTACAATCTGTCCACACGATAGAAGGAAAATTGAAGTCGTCCAACAGAAAGATCGGTGAACTGGGAAAACGCATAACTAAGTTGTTTAGAGAGTCATTCAAAGCTTTAACAAAGAGAGATGAGATGACGGTGGTCTATAGCATACTCCCCTAATCCACGTGTTGTGGCGAGAACCTTTACACACCTAAAGTATTTCTAACCAACTTGTCGCGTTAATGCAAGAAGATTCAACATGAGTACGCACTGCAACTAAAACACCCCCACCGCACCTGTCTTGCCTGTCATTCATTTCTGTAAATATTATATTTCTTAGACCGATCAAAAAGTTCACAGTCACGCACTTTCCCAGATAACCAAGTTTCAGTTAAGACAATAATATCTGCGTCTGTCGAGTCAATAACTGAACATAATCCGTCTCGTTTTTTTTTTTTCGTTTTTTTTTTAGTAATGCTTTTAATATTGGTAAAAAAACACCGACATATTTGAGGAAGGATAATGACATACTCTTCCCCTGCCTGCTATTCCGAATTCGACGTTCGAGGTGCGTCCCCAGCAGAAGGCAAACTTTGTGTCCCGGAAACCACAGCTGAGACGGAGGGACCGTTTTCGAGCACGTTATCATTAACAGAATCGTAAACATGACATTTATTACCAATGTACATTCTATTGTGTCGAAGCTTAAAAGTGGCATCTTTGGCTTTCGTAAATTCAATTAACTTTTTTCCGTGCTTGACATGTTCCAACTGAGAAGTCCTCGCTCGCGGAAGAGCGACTAGATCTAAACGATGACTTGGACTGTAGAATATGGTCTTTTAGTTTATACGATGCAAATTTAACGATAACTGGGCGACATTTATCGCGACAAAAAGTACCGATCCTGTGGGCACGAATAATGACTCAATCAGCCACTTGAAGATTCAGCCGGCGTCTGCCTCAATATGTTCAAAAGTTCCTCCTCCGTTTGTGCCCAAGTTTCAGATAAGTTGTCAATTATCCCGTAAAAATCCACGTTATCACGACGAGAGCGGTCTTCCGCCTCGTCCAGACGTGCTCCGAGGCCCAGTTTTCTTGTTGAACTACTTCGACTACATCTTGTCACGCCAACTTTCTCAGTCACGGCAATAGTTTTATTTTCAACCTTGGACAGTCAGCGTTAATACCCGTTATATGGCACTTTGAATAGACTCCCGAGATTTTTTAACTTGGTTTAACGATGCCAGTATACCAGACTGAGCCTGATCTATTTTAAGCGAGCGCGCATTAACCTCTACCAGCATTTTGTGCATGTCATTGAATTGTTCCAGTTGTTTCTCACTCGTCGGAACGGGGTTAGCCTCAACGTCGCCGGACTCCTTTAGAAGGAAGCCTACAGTATCAACACAGTCACGAACAGTTTTGTAAAGCACTTGTGAGCACGGGAACACCAGTAAACACACGTTGTTTGTTCTTTTAGCGTTTAACGAGGGTACTGTACCAACCTGAACGAGCAAGAAGACGAAATGAGTGGTCCGCATGGTCAGGGTGGTCCCGTGCTCACTCAAGGCTGCCAAGTGATTCCAGCCGTATATAGAGTTGTCTCTAGGTGGCGCCGCTGTTTTTGATGTTGACGTAAATGCTGACGTGCATGTCCAAGCCATCTCGCTGACCCAGCTCGGAGCATGATTTTCCAGCAGATGGGCCGCACATTCATGCTGTGGGTGGACTTTGTCACGATGGCTTCCGTACTCGTTCACCGGAACAGCGTTTTCACGGTCAGGCAGGAACGTTGGGGCCGAAAAATGAAGGCGAGCCGTAACCTGAACGAGCAAGAAGACGAAAGGAGTGGTCCGCATGGTCAGGGTGATCCCGTGCTCCCTAATAGGGTTGTGCGAATATTCGAAAGTTGGAATAATAGTTTCGAATGATACGCTCTTCGATATTCGCTTCGAGGAGAACTGCACTATTCGCATTTTTCGAGGTGTTGATTGCGGCGGGTTAGCGCCGTTGAGCGCGCTTCTTACCGAGCACCGGTGCACTGCGAAGAAGCAATACCCGCGGAAGCGAGCTCAGGGGGTGTTGCTTCTCTGCATTAAACCGGTGCTTGGTAAGAAGCGCACCGCGCCGCGATAAACACAAAAAAAAAAAAAAAAATTGGGTTGTGTGTATGTTTAAGTTAATACAGCCTAGAACTTGGTCTGCCTCAACGGGCGACGAGTCTCCCAGCTGTAGATGAGCAATTTAGCCAGTGCAGTTCAACCGCTAGCCAGGGGTCTTTAACGTGCACCACGCAGTAGTGATACACGACCGCACACTTGTACGATGCTCATCCGGATCGAAACGGGCAGGGGTGGGGACTGAACCCAGGATCCCTGGGTTCTGCAGCCCGAGCTTTCGCTCCACGTGCTCCGAGATGGTGTGCGCTAGACCACTCGGTCACCGATCCTTTTTTAGAGCGCAGCTCTTAGGGGCCCCTTTCCGGCTTGAGCGGCGTCGGCGTAACCGCGCGGTGCGTTATGGGTAAATTTCCCCGCTAAACCTAGCGGGAAAAATTCCCCGCTAAATCTAGCGGAAAATTTTCCCCGCTAAATCTAGCGGAAAATATTCCCCGCTAAATGTAGCGGAACAATTTCCCCGCTAAATCCAGCGGAAAAATTTCCCCGCTAGATTTAGCGGAAAAAATTCCACGCTAAATCTAGCGGGAAAAATTCCCCGCTAAATGTAGCGGAAAAATTTCCCCGCTAAATCTAGCGGAAAAATTTCTCCGCTAAATCTAGCGGAAAAATCTAGCGGGAAAAATTTCCCGCTAAATCTAGCGGAAAAGTTTCCCCGCTAAATCTAGCGGAAAATATTCCCCGCTAAATCTAGCGAAAAAATTTCCCCGCTAAATCTAGCGGAAAATTTTTCCCGCTAAATCTAGCGAAAAAAATTCCCCGCGAAATCTAGCCGAAAAATTTTTCTGGGTGGTCACGTGACCCCCCAAGGTCACATGACCCCCCCCCCCCCCCGCCCCGAGAACAGGTAACCCTCAGTACCCTTCCCTCCTCCTCCTCAAGAGCTGCGCTCCAGTTCGGTGTTACAGGGAGTTGTAAACGGCTTTCATTTTTTTTCTTTAATACATGGAAAATCACAATTTAAAGTTCGAATTCTATATACACACAGTGAATATTATATACATGGTGATGGAGGTGGTGGATGGATGCTCTCCTGGTGATCGGTCCTTGATGAACACAATGACTGTACTCGCACTCGTATCGCACTCGTATTTTCACTCTGGGTACTATACACTTTTGCGGAAATGAAGAGTACAAATTCTTCATGGCATACACTTATACAAATTCCAAAGGCAAGCACATTTCAAGCGCGTTTTGTATGAAATACATAATTTGATTATGTACGGATGTTAGCTGCTTTAAAGATCAGGAAGTCTTAGACAAGCGTCAAACAGAGGAAACCAGTCGGGCACTGGCGGGTCGGCCTCATAAATACTTCCAACTTTAGAAATTTCTTCCAGAAATATGGATTTAGTTGTGCGTGGAATGTGAGCGTTTCTGTCGATCATCCGGCATCTCCAGAGACTATGTAAACCAGTCAGCATGAATGAATCATAAGGGATATTTGTTTCAGTCGGGACGTATAAGTAACGAATACTGTGATTAGTTAAGTCAGTATCTTTTCTTAGGGTTCTTTGGAGCACATCCCTGAAAAAAATCGCATCTGTACAGTATATAAAACAGTGCTCTATTGTTTCCGGCTGGTGGCATAAACGGCAGACAATTGACCAAGGCACAAAGAAACCGCGTTTCTGTAGCCGCCATTTGGCTGGAAGAGTTGACGTGTGTAGTTTAAGCAGGAACGTTTTAGTGCTTGGAGACACAGGCATACGCTTTACACGTTTTAGAACGTGCTGTCCTTCACTGTTACCGATCTTTGATCTGTATAACGGAGCGGGAAAAAAAACTTTCGATCAACGTTTGTGCTAACCGCTTTCTGGGTACTTCAAAAAGATAGTCTAATGAAAAGCGGACTTGAAAAACAAGGTATTGACTACCTCTTTCCAGAAACCCCAGAGGCCGCTTGGAGCACAGCTTGTAGTAGAAACGATAAGAAAGGGTAAATGGTGAGCCAGTTTTTTTTTTTTTTTAACAGCCATGAGAAGAAACGGATGGGATAAATTCCTAAAGAAAAACAATCTTAAGACCAGCTGGCGCACAAATAAATGCACCAGGCCCAGGCCTCCCGAGTCCAAAGGCAGGAATAAATTATCGCGTTTCATATGTTCCCAAGGAAAACTTTACGTAAATGTAGCGAAAATTCGGTGAAAAGCTTGAATTTTAGAGCGATTACAATGCATTACTTGCAAAACATACATAAGTTTTGATATTAAGAAGGTGTTACAGACGGCTGCTTTAGCGAAAATTGACATTTCTCGTGCCCTCCATGCTTGCGATTTACGTCTAATTATAGTTACGGCGGTGCTCCGATATGGATGAGTGGAACGAGTTTGGTCGAGGGGAACACCAAGGTGTATGAAAGGACAGCGATTCCATGAAATCCCAAGAAAGCATTTTGGAGTGGTTGCCCACGCTCCTATCCAAAAACCGTTTGATTTTTCTGCATTCAACCTTGCTCCCAGTTAGGTTGTTATACTTCTCCGTTACCTGAAGTGCTTCTTCAACACGCCTTATATGAACAGAATAACGCTACATCATCGGCGTATGCTAGTAGCTTCACCTCTGCGGAGCAAGGATGATAGCCACGAATAGTATCTGTGTTCATAACTACGGCATAAAGGTTCCAGATATAAGGCAAAGAGCAGTGGTGAGAGTGGACAACGTTGTCTTACCGAGGATTTTATAAGTATAGGTTCAGAAAGTGAGTTATTTACAATTAGTCTTGTGGTGCTGTTCTTGTAACATAGCTGAATGCCCTTTATTATCGTGGTCCCTATGTTTGCGTGAGAAAGTAGCCTGAATAAAAAGGAGTGGCTAACTCTATCAAATGCTTTGGATAAGTCTAGTTGGACTATGGCTACTTTATTTTGTTCGTCGGATACTGAATCTATTACGGACCTTGCAACATGTATGTTCGTTTGAATATTTCCTTCACGTATACCGCAAGTTTGATGAGCTCCGATCAGATATTCTATTATGAAATGTAAGCGTTCATTTAAAACTTTTGCGAAGATCTTATAGTCTACATTGCAAAGTGATATAGGCCTGTAAGCCTCGATCTTTTTCAAAGCTAACGCGCCTTCTGTTTTGGGTATAAGCACTGAATGTCCTTCGTAAAAGGTTGGCGGTAGTGTTTGGTGCTCATATGCGGCCGTGAATACATCAAGGAGGAATGGACTCAGCAGGCATTAGAATTCCTTATAGAACTCAGCGCCCAGGCCGTCCGAGCGTGGAGTCTTATCTGACGGTAGAGCTTTTATCGCAGCTTGTGTTTCTTCCAAGGTCAGAGAGCCTTTAACACTCTCTTTCTCTTTTTCTGTTAAAGATGGCACGCATTCTATAGGTTCTTGTATGTCTTCGCTCTCTTTGGTCTGAATACTCTTTTCAAAAAGATAATTGTAATGGTCTTGGAAAGCTTCTATGATGCTTTGCGTTTCAGTGCGGGCGCTGCCTTTGTGGTCTATTTCGAGTATTTCTTTGCTTAGAGCATATCTCCTTCCATCATCAAAGGACCGGCGTCCAGGCGTCTCTCCGAGCAAATATTTCTGCGAGCGCGATCGGATCACCGCGCCTCGATATTTCTCGGTATCGTATCTTTGTAGCTGTGTCTTTGCCATGTTAATCTCCTCAGTATATTCGCTTGGATTGAGGCTTTCAAGCTCATAAAGCTCTGATAGCATCGCGAGCAGGTTTCGTAGCTAACTTTTTCATAAACGTAATGGAGCTTGAGCGTTCAATTGCCCAATTTTTTACTTCTTGCTTGTCCCATTTACAAAACACGTGTTGGGAAGCGTTCTGTTTGACTCGGGAAAGGATAGCGGGAATACCATCGGTGAATATTTTGTCGTTTAAGAGTGATGTGACTAATTTCCACAGGCCCCATTCACGTCGTAGTGGGGGTTGTTTCTTTGTCCAAAAAGTTGCCATACAAGGCAGTGGTCTGAGAAAAATATAGGTTTCACTGAGTAATCAGAAATAGTATCATAAGGATCTCCAGTGACATATATCCGGTCAAGTCGTGGAAATGTGTATAGTGTGCTCTGCCTCGTTTTTGTTTTCCGATGTCTACTAAGTTGTTTTCGCTCACCAGGCACGTAGGATTTTGTTTCGGGGGGGGGGGGGGGGGGGGGGGGGGCCCGCCCATGACAAATTGCTGTATGAGGGGGAGGGGGGAGAGGAGGTCCCAGCAATACGGAAGATTTCGGGGGGGGGGGGGGCGGGCCCCGCAGCCTCCCCCCCCCCCCCCCCCCCCCCCCCCTGGCTACGTGCCTGTCGCTCACAAGAGATTGGAGTACAGCTGCACATAGGATCGAATCTAGTCGTTAGTTGGGAGCGATCGTTTAGATGTAGCACACAGTTGAAGTCTCCCAATAGCAACAGTTTTCTATCTGTGTCAATGTATGGTGTTAGAAAAGAAAAAAAAATGTTTGCGCGCTGTCACATTATTTGGAGCGTACACGCAAATAATGCGCAATCGAATGTTTACATGGTCTAGATCGCAAGATATAAAGCGCCCTTCCTGGTCTGTAGTGAGAGAAGCAGCAGTTAAACCCAACCCCTTCTTTAGAAAGAAAAAACAGCCAGCCGATGTGCCAGATGCATGAGTGACACACACTTCGAAACCTTTCAGGAAAAGCTTTATTGCGATCTCGGTTTCTTCCTGGCTGCACACTTTCGTTTCCTTCACAGCTAGTATATCCAACTTCTGCTGGACTATTAGTTGTAGAAGTTCACACTGCTTTCGTTTAGAGCTGAGACCTCTCACATTTAAGGTGAACACGCGAAGTTGAAGGGTGCTGGACATGCGATCATTTATGGTCGGTCTCGGGTGTTATCGCCCGTTTGCTTGCCTTCAACAAGCTTGGCGCCAGGGAGCCTCTTTGAATACGTCTTATGTCGAACAGCGCCCAGTCTCTTTTCATAGTGCTTTGCTCTAGTTATAAGGCCGTCATTTGATCCCAAGTTGGTAAGCGCTTCTAGTTCAAGAATTGGGTCCTGTACCGCATCGTTTTCCTCCGTTCCGGTGTCTTCCAGGTTAGCCTCGGTGGTTGTTTCGCACTGTTTTTCGTTCGTGAAGGCGTCCCTATTTGTTGCAGTCGCGGGGTTTGTCGGGGTGCTGTCTGCGGTTGCAGGCGAAACGGTGATTGGGTCTTCGCTAGAGGTAGTGGCCGACGTGATGTTCTCTGGCACGTCCGGTTTTACGAAGGCCGGTTGAGACCCACCGTAAAGGGCTGATGCCATTGCAGAGACGTCGCCATTATAGGGTCAGCAACTTCGCTTACATCCATGAGGTTCTCTGTTGTTGATTCTTCGGTTGTCCCCAACCTCAGCCTGTCAGCGTAGGTCATGACGCAGTCCTCCGGTTTATGACCGTGCCGTCGGCATTTCGCACACCAGGGAGTCCGGAAATGGCGGCGGATGTGGCCCACTCGATGGCATCGTATGCACGAAGGAGGCCGACCTGAGATAAGAAGTAAGCTCTGGCACCCGGAGATGGTCATCAGGTGTGGAATCTTGTTCACGTTGGTGTCGTCTCGAAGGGTCAGTTGTACTTCACGGTTGAGGGTTTCCATGTCCTCCATTCCTTCACATCTCCATTTTTCTCGCACTACGGAGCGTACTGGTTCCATCGCTTCAACGATTCTTCGGTTTTCCATGTATAAGGTGGTAACCAAAGCAGTCTGATTTTCACCTCCTTTGTCTCTGGATCAACAACGAGACATTTCCGTCCTTGTACCTTCAGGCCTTCACAGGCGACGAGCTTTGCTTTTGCAAGAGAAGTCGCACACTGGACCATTCACACATGAGACATTTGGTATTGTCCCATGGCGAGCATATTTTTTAGATCAATGATGTCCTTGAGGGCATCTCTGAAGTCCGGAGCTCGATATGGTCTGGCAGCGAGATTCCCATGAAGGGAGACAGAATTTAGAACGAGGTTACCTCTAGGCAGACGTGGCATCAGAACACGGTAGTTGTCCATTGCAGTAATGGTAGCATCTGAACATGTAGATTGAATTCCTCGGCCGGAGGCCGATTTGTTTTCTTGGCCGGAGAACATGAAAACGCAGCCTTTCGCTACGGCGTCTTCTTCTTTCTCCTCGGCCACCGATCCCCCCGATAAACACTTAAAAAGTATAAATATCGCAATAGCGTGCTGGGAAGAAAAGTATACATTCAAAGCGGGATGGCGCACGCGTGCCGGCTGTATTTGAAAATAAATGGAAACTTTGTGCATGTGTATGGCCTCGAGATCGACCTAGAGGTGGCGCAACTGTCGCACTATCATCATCATCAAAGCGGGGATAAGAGCACGGCCGTCCCATATGCTCTCCACGCTCGCGCGCGAGGTGGTGTAGATTCTTGCGTTTATTTTGTCGCATAATATCGGTGAGAAAACGATTCGAGCAGAAAATGGTGCTGTACTGTTCGGTGCTTCAGTGAAGATCGAACCGCGCTACCAGCGTGCGGCCTAAATTTAAACAATCGCTTCTTTGGATGCGTCGTCTGCATTAGGCAGACGTTGGGAAGCATATAGATTACCACGACGGATGCCTGTTTCCGGGGGACCTGCACTATTTATGTTAAATATGTGCTTATTTAAGAAGAAATATATCGGCTCACCAGCGCGGAAATTCAACAAAAGCGTGGAAGTCCAACCCAGATACTTACATAATACTGGTACTGTGGGTTGTGGAGTGCAGGTTCAATGAATTTGTTTTTCGCTACTTTCAGCTTTCGCAGTAAGATAAATGTTTTGCATGGAGAAAAGTTAGTGTTGTATTGGAAATTACCATGATATTGCTGGCCTCTATCAGTAAAGAAACTCCGCTGCAGCCAATGTTTCTTTTTTTTGTGACATGGTGGAGTCGGAACAATTCTAACACTTTGCGATGAGGAGAGAGTGCCTCTTTTGTTTACGATCCGCAAACTGTTCGTTAGCAGGACAGATGAAAAGTGTAAAACAAGCTGTTCTAATATATCTGCCACGAGTGGAATGAACTACTGTAAACAAGCAACTCTGCAGCGTGCGTGTTATTAGATGCTTTTCTCGGTGGTGTGTTTTCACCCGCTTCAATTTTCTGAGAGGGCCGCGCCATCGGTAGCGTTATCGGTTACAGAAATGCTTGTTTGGTTATGAGTGGGGGGCTAGTGATGCGTTGATAGGTGAAGTCCCTTGTGACGAGACAGTTTGTGTGGTGCATGCGTGGGAGTATGCCATTTATTTCTTTTTCCGGTTTCTGCTTTCACTGGTAAACATTTAGTTGCGAATCAGCCCACGCGTCCTGTGTTGTGTGTTCCTTTTCTTAATCCTCATTGTCACGCGCTGTTACATTTACATCATATGTGAATTCCACCAACTATAGCTCCCTACTTTGATAAAAAGCAGGAGTCTGAAGCCGCCGTGCCATTGGTCGGCTTCGAAAGCGCGGGCCTTGACGTCAGCAACAGATCCGGCGTTGGTGCTGGGTCGTTGGTCTTCGGAGACGTCTCTAAGGGTCTAGCGGGTTACTCGCGCAGGAAACGTATAGACACGAAATACACCGTATACATCCGTTTAGGATCGGGTATTGTCTGGCGTTCCCTTGAAATGCAGACGCCGTAGTCGCCGTCATAGACACCACTCTGACGCTGACGCTCGTTCCCGTGCACTTGAACCGGAGAGAAGACGCTTCTTTGGTTACCAGGTGAGACAGGACGAACGTGCGATTAGAATCGCACGCCAGGCCGCTCGATGCTCGCTGGTCGTCGTCCGCACAGGAATGCAAGGTCGATCTCCGCAGCACGCGACAAAACGCACCGGTGGTGATGCTGACGCCGGCGCCTGCTTGGTGCCACCAGTAACAACGTTTGGGGGCAAACGCGCAGACACGCTTGGAGGTGTCGCCTGTAAGTACCTATCGTAACGACAACGTGTGCACCTTGGTTTTGCCATACCCACAGCATGCGTGAGTGTCTGAACTGTTATTCAGTTACACTTATTATGCTCCAAAAGTAGCTCATTGCAGTTAGAAGTCCTGGTTCACAATAAGCAACTTGGTGCACTTACGCATTAGCTTTTGGACTTTAATGTACAGGGTGTCACAAAGGAAAATTTACACGGTCTTTTTTACCGCAAAAATAAACTAGGCATCGCCGAACGCTCATTCTCCGCCCAAATGTAGAGCTGGAGGTCACAACCAGATGCCAAAGTTTCAACCCGATCCGATAACTTAATCAAAAGTTATAAAAGATTTTCTGAAAATTTCAATGGGAAAATGGCGGCCGACGGAGTTTTCAAACACATGGGGCTCTATGGCACCAGAAACCGAAAACGAGCGAAAATGGGGTCCATTTTCCCATTGAAATTTTCAGAAAATCACTTATAACTTTTGATTAAGTTATCGGATCGGGCTGAAACTTCGGCATCTGGTTGTGACCTCTAGCTCTACCTTTGGGCGGAAAATGAGCATTCGGCGATGGCTACTTTATTTTTGCGCTAAAAAAGACCGTGTAAATTTTCATTTGTGACACCCTGTAGTTTCTCCGCAATTACATTTCTTCGAAGCTACCCGACCTCAATGGTGTTGATGCACTTTTCTACAATGAGATGTATTAGTCCATTCCTTGTCTGTTCAATGGGGATTCATTATACGGTCTCGTTACCGGCAGCCGTCAAATTTTGTGCCTTTGTTTCACTACTTCAATCACGGTACGATATGTGGCTTCCCCAGCGCCCCTCTGTGGGTGATGTGCAAGAAGATTACAGTGGGCAAGTTGTGGCGTCCGTATTCTCCACATATGAACAGCAGTGTAACAAAGTGGGCGTGGCCATGAAATGTCCCCTCAATCTCCTGGCCAATATAGAAACGCATATCATGGGCCGCCATGTAAATATGGGCCCAACGACCGCGTTGTATAGCATTGTCGTGGTAATGCGGTTGCTTGCCCAACGTGGCGGCGTCCACTGAATCGGTGTCGAACAGGTAAGGTTCGGACCCCAACACTTGCCTGGCCAGCAGGAAGTCGTGGCACCGGGTAGAGGCTCCACTTCCAGCTCGCGCTCGTTGCCTTTCGTCATGCTGTGACTGCGCGTGCACATCGAAACCTGTGCGGCAATCGTATCGAAAGCCAGCCGTGACAGCGGGCAGACGAAGCAAACCACAGGCACGGAGCAGACGTACACGTAGCCGACCGTGCCGACCAGAAGGGTGAGGTCGGCAGCATAACGAGCCAAATCCTGTGCGGTGACGTAGACGGTCCCGAGAGAAAGAACGAGAAAGAGAGCGACAGAAGAGCAAAGAAAGAAAGTAGACGAAGGGTTAGGCATGTTCGTCTTGTCGCGACGAGTTGAAGTGGCTCGAGCACTTGTCAAGTTTATTGACTTCTATACAATGCGACATTCCGGTGTTTTCCTGCTTAATAGAAAAGAACAAGGTACAATTTCCAGCCACACCCGGCGGCGCAAATGAGCCTTCCACTAAGTGTTGTAGATGATAAAATCGAGTCAGTGTCACCAGATCAAAATATCAGTATTAAGATAAATTCAGTTACAAAACGTTACAAGCCGAAACCGCAATTATCACGATAAAACTTGCACGCACCTTGCGAGCGTACCCCAAGTTCATCGACCGCACAGCGTTAAGTGCGGTGCGCATTCCATTCACAAAATGTTTCGAGCACGGTCGAGAGGATGGCGTTGGGGAAAAGTCTTTTTGGTTTACGGACGCAACCCACTGCTGCTGGAGATAGGGGCCATGGGAAAGCGAAGGAGCTTTTAAAGACATTGCTGCCGCACTTGCCGGACTCCGTGCAAGCTACTTTCAATCTATGTCTGAGTCAAAAGCAGTTCAACTGTACATAAGGAAGTAGTAGCACAACACTACCAAACCGCAACCTGTCTTTCGATTTAAAACGCGGTCCATCTCTTTTTTTGGGGACGCGTTCGTGTGACCGGGAGGGAGGCGGTGAAGTGTGTGTGTCGGTGTGTGTGTGTGTGTGAGGTGGAAAGGGGGGGTGGGAGTTGCGAGCCGGAAGCTTGGCTGCCCTTGCTCTAGGCTAAAGTATTTCCTTCATAGGTGTACTCGTCTACGTCTCTGAAAGCGTTGTATTTTTACTTTCTTTTAGTTCGTCAAAATTTTACCGAGTAGCCGGTTTATCGCGATGAAAGCATAAATCGATTGATCGTTAGGTTTGTCGATCAATTGCCCAGCCCCAGGAAAAACCTTTCTTCTCTTCCCGCTTTCCGCGAGGAGAGGGAAGTCGGGACTCCGTTCGCCGTGCCGCGCAAAGCGAGCGAAGACAAGCGAAAAGGGCAGCCCCGGCGTCCCGCCAAGAATTGCGCTACAAAGGGCGAATCCTCGTGTCGTGTGCTTGAAAGACTCGTTTACAAACATTCCTCGCGTTCTGCGAAATCCCACTTTGGCAGTGTCCATTTGCTATGCGTAATGTTGGATGGTTGTAGAAGCTTGCACCGCGCTTATCCACCTAATTCACGGATCACTGGTGGCAGTCGTCAGTGACTTGCACTACGCCAACCACGAAGACTATTAGAATGAACCACGCTGCGCCTCCCTCTTCGGGTACGGTACGGCACCGTTCCGCCCGCATTGCGCGACCGTGCTACGGCTATTCCTTTCGTTTCTTCGCGTTTTGTAAACGAAAAGTACTTTTTTTTCTTTTTTTTTTTCATATTGCCGCGTAATTTCAAGGATAAAAAGGGACGTTTTCTTTCAGTCTCTTCTTCAAAACACTTGATGACGAAGCTGTGGAAACCCCATTGCTGGCGCTGTCAACAACAATGCGATCCCCAGGATTTCGTCTTCAAGCTTTGCGATCCCCGTGGTGAAACTATTTTAATGCGGCTGATAATAGACTCGAGCACTGCGTGAGCGTTAAATTTGGGCTCGTGACAATCAATACCTCGATATTCCTTAGGGTGTAGTAGCTCATGCCCAATCGCTACGATGACGAGAATAGCCGAACCTTCAGAATGTGTGGTACTCAGCGAGTGGCTTGGTCAAGCCCAAAGCGTGGCTACAATGGTGGCATGTAGACGGTAATAATAATAATTGGGGTTGTGCGGACGGCAGTAGCGGTACACGACCGCACGCCGGTGCCATGCTCATCCAGATCGAAACGGGCAGTGGTGGGGATTGAACCCAGGATCCTGGGTTCTGCAGCACGAGCATATAGACGGTTTGCAGCAGCTGTGCGTGGGCGCCGCCAAACTGACCCTCAGTTTTTCTTTCCTTTTATTGCGTTCACTTCATCATGACGACAGCAGGGCAGGTTACGTTATTTTTTATGGTAGATTTTACTGTGTGCTTTCTCCCCAGCTTTGGCCTTTGTAGAGGTTCGTCAACAGTGGCTCCACATCTGGTAAGACAAAAGAAGGTCACCGATAGCGGATTTAATCTGGCGCATGTGCAAAGCGTGTATAATTGACTCCAGATCACGTGGCCGCTTGTTCTGACTGCGAATTCAAAGGGAAAAAACGCAGCTCTTTTTTCTTACGAGTTTTTTTTTTTTTTCTATTGGAAATGACGTCTGTTGTTGATGTTGTAGTTATCGATATTGTTGTAGGGTGTTTTTCAGACACGTTCGGCCGACCATGTGTGGTGACCATCCTGAACTCTTACGAAAAAAAATTTTTTTTCTAGACTGAATGTCCAGTAGAACAAAACAAAAATCTGTTTTGCGAAAAAAAAAGTTTGTCTTCGCGGAAAAAAACAATTAGAAGCACACTCAGTGCGAAGCACTTTCCGCGAATTACGCGAAGTTGACATTTCAGCCACCTCTCCCAAGAAAACCGTTGTGGCTGCCGGTTTAGAAGTATTTCCTCACAAACTGCGAGTAAGGAGGATTGTCTCAAAATATTTCTCATTAAGTATCGACAATGTTAATTAAAAAAAAAAATTGCATACACGGCACATTCCGCAAACAAAACTTACATTTTTTTTTTCTCCGCATCTATAAATACAAAAACTTTCAAACTTTGCCAACGTGTTGTCCTGGGTATTGTCAACACTGGCGCTAAATATTGTTGTTCAAAGTAGCGGAACAAATGTATGAAAAATGCTCAGATGGGACCATTTTAATAATTAGGAGTTATTTTGAAACACAATTAAAAAAAAGGAAATAAGTCCCATCTTCGACTTTTTTTTACTCTTCCACATTAAGGCCAATGATAGGTACTAACAGAATTTGCAAAAACGTATTGTCACTATCACACTGTCACCGTTTTTACTAGTGACCTATATAAGAACTAGTCTTTCGTAAGGTAGCGAATTGAGCGTGTTGGTCAAGCACTTTTTTACTTTTTTTTTTAATTTGCACCAAACCTTAGCGCACTGAACGTAGTAACTTATTGAAGCTCGACTTATTATGCGCATGAGCGGAAATTATAAACAAGCTGACGCCACACGTGGCGGGAGGGGTGCGATGTTTATTAGGTGCATTGCTTCGCATGACATTAGGGAGCTCACTAAAATATTGAAAATTGATTTATTTGTTTTTATATCGTGTAGCAACGTGAAAAAGAGAAAAAATATCACTATATATATATTCTTTTTTTCCACAGAAATTTGAGGTTTTTTGTTTAGAAGTTCGGCAACACTGTTCAAAAGTCAAACTGCGTCGAATTTCGCCAAAACTTCGGGAGGCGAAGAATCAGCCGAAATTAGGTTCGTCAAAGCTCGCAACATTCCTCTCCTCACTCACAGGTTGAGAAGGACCGCGAGAAGATTGAGTGGTCCTGACTCCAGCGCGAGACCTTCGGCAACACTTCAGCGTCTCGTGTACATCGAGTGCGCGAACGCGGCCAAAGAAGCACGACGGAAGGCGTAGAGCGCGTGCTGGAGGGCGCCCTTTTGACAGACATTTCCATGCCGTCCTCAGTCTGACAATGACTGCACTTTACTACTCATGGAACATGTGACTGCGTGCGCAGTTCGCCCTACAGTTGAGGAGGAAAGTGTCCGCTCAGACTTCTATTAGATTCTCTTTTTTTTTTTTCGAATTTGTTGTAAATCGGTAATACGCACTGAAACGAAAGCGGACCCCTGTTCTGGGATTCACGAAACATTCGGTATTTATCGGGGCAAATACAAACAGTGCACCCCCCTCCCCCCCGGCCCTTCCCCCCCCCCCCCCAAAAAAAAAAAAAAAAAAAAAAAAAAAAACAAATTTGTTTTTTTTTTTCATTGCACAATTAAGCTACGGGTTCCCGAACACTCGAGTTTCCGCCGAGATGGCACTATAGCCGTTCCGACCAGATGCCAAAGTTTCAGAGTTATAAGTTCTTTTAGCTAAATCACACGAGAGATTGAAATTTGTCAGATATTTTTTGCATTAGTGTGAAAATGGGTCCCATTCCCGGTTTTAGCTCCCGGTAGCTGAAGCCATTAATATTCGTATAGTCGTGGGCCCTGCCGGCTTCTAGTTTCCCAGTGCAAATTTCCGAAAATCGCTTATAACTTTTGGAATCAGCTAATGAAACCTTGGCACCTAATACGGGCCGCTAAGGCTACATTTGGGTGAAGGCTGAGCATTCAGCAGTTAGTATAGTGTTCTATGAAAACACACACACGCACGCACGCACGCACGCACGCACGCACGCGCGCACGCACGCACGCGCGCACGCACGCACGCACGCACGCACGCACGCACACACACACATACATACATATACTACTTATGGGGGGAGGGGGGCATTTTGTATATTCAGTAAAGGTTGGTAGAATCATTTTGCGGTCTCTTACGAGTCGTGTCCTTGCATGTGCCACGTTCGGGCAGTTTTCGAAGTTTGTGTGACCCGCACCGTTCCAGCCTGGCACAAAACTCCGTGTTCGCGTTCAATGGCGGGTTCACGACGCGGAAACGCGCGTTTAAATGGGGATGGCATGCATAAGCCCAGCGCGGAGACAAAATCCCCGGCGCTCGAGTTTACGGGGTCGCGCGGCGCGGCACGGTTCCAAGTCGTCGGCGTGTGTCCGCTCGAGTTATTAATCCCCGATTTTAGAAGAGGAAGACAGATCGACTCCGGGCACACGCTGATGTCGCATGTCCGGCGTCGATGATCTTGGAGAGGGGGCGGGGCTAACATTGTGGTCGGTCAATCACCAAACACACAGATCCCGAATACGCCCAATGATGGCGCTTTACGGTTTTGATATTAGGATAGGACACACGAATAAAGATTGTTTTTTCTCTCTCCTTTCTTTTTACTGGGTCTCTCGGCCGCCACGTATGATCGGTCCTAGAAGTGGAGGAGGATTGGCGGCCACGTGCGGTAACGCACCGCAGCTCGGAGGAGCGAAGTCTCGCGCTTCAGAACCCTCCTGGGTTCAATCCCCACCCCTGCCCGTCTCAATCTGGATGAGCATCGTACGGGCGTGCGGTCATGTATCACTACTACTGCGTGGCTCACGTTAAAGACACCAGGCTAGCAGTCGTACTGCACTGGCTAAAGGTCTGATCTACAGTGGATGTCGCCATACTCCGGCAAACTAAACTCCCGCTTTCTAAACAGCTAACGACTAATTAGTTTCGTTTCATAGGAGTGAAATGCACAGATTAAATTTCTCTATCTTTCAGACAGAAAAAAAAAAAGTAATTTCTTAACATGATAAGAGCCTTACTCGGATAACAGTTTGACCATCCGCGTCCGATGTGCATTCGCAGACTTCCTATCGGCATCCGATCGTCATCGTTTTTTCCCCCTTTAAATGCGGTATCACTTCTTTACGAAACGCGCCTTGTTCAACGCACTTTGTTGCTCGTTTGAGGCTCTTGACGTGCACTACGCAATAGTGAACATCGACGAGACGCCTATTGTAAATCAGAAAAAGGGATTTGAACCCATAATCTATCTCCGAGTACACACGAACCTTGCAGAGGACGCGAAGTGTAATCCAGCGGCCCCCAGACGAAGCGACCCATGACGCCTGTCAGCTTTCGCTTCTGAAATGCGCGTCCCAATGGCGACGGACGCCCTCGCGGTGCACATGTGGACATCCGACTCCCCGAGCAATCGAGACGACCCTGCAGCCTAAGATTAGTTGTGGGGATCTATAGTTACGGGGGGGGGGGGGGGGGGGGGGGGCGGGGTAGATGACGCTAACGAATAATTTGCTCTGTTTGGGGCGGAGATGCAGCAAAGCCGGCACGCAAGACCACTGCCGACTGCAGCAACATCTAGCATCTACCAGGACAGAGTCTGGTGTACCCTAAAGTGCCGGAAGGAGGCGCTGTGGCCAGCTGACGTCCTCGGGAACTCCTGGTCAAATGAGATGACAAACGAACCCCACCTTAGCATCGCTCCTTACAGCGTTTGTGAAACATTTTATGACCCGTTCTCCAGGCGATTAGTTAAAGAACCCGTTAGCGAGAGATTTGTTGGAGATTTTTTTATACTCCCGTAAAACGACCAACCTTAAAGGGGCACTGACACCCCAAAGGTCGTATTTATTTTTATTGTCTAAAACGATGCAAGTTGCTCTCATAGACACGCAAAAAAAAACCGCATCGCGAAAAAAAATTTTCCCGCGCGCGCGCGCGCCTTTTTATTTTTGGCGTTTGATTTTCCCGCTTCTCGCCTCCTCGCTTCTTTTGATCGGTGACGTCAAGAATCATGAAATTTAGAACCTTTGTAGGCGACATCTCTATACACCAACTCATGTTTACAAACAAACCGGAGCGGCCCTAGTGGATGCCACCGGCGCCGCGCATGCGCGGGGGATAAGAAGCCCGCCGTCGCCCATAAACAAACCATTGAATTGCGTTGTTGTCGGCGTCGGTGGGAGTCCCCGTGCTCTTTTTCGCGTTGGAATTGTTGATTCTACGTCCTCCTAACAATTTCTGACTACTTGAGCGGCTTCAGCAAAACTATCGAGGCAAAACTTTGCGTGAATAATGTGACGTGCGGCGATTCATTTCACGTGGACGCCGCAGAATGGGCGCTAAAGCCTGACTCCCACGATGAGATTCTGCTCGATATTTACAGTCGCGACGTCGCTCGGACTGCAAAAGCGTGGACCGTAGCTGAGATGGTGGGCATCGATACTGAAAACCGCAAGTAGAATCGGGAATTACAAGTGATGGCCACTGGTAACAATGATCAACAACTTATTGTATCTGTTTACACTTAGCCTAACCCAACCAACCTTCAAAAGTGTTTCGGGGCCTGCACTTAGTTCTTATCGCAATTACCGGGTCAACGTTTGGTTTACGGGCCGCTGTCGTTTGAACGAATTGACGACAAAAAGCAGTCAAGTTTGAAAGAGCAGACGACAGTTCGAACGCACGCGCAATGGAGTACGGGCAAGAAGCACCGCGTCCCGCGTAAACAAACCATTCGAATGTCACGTTGTCGGCGTCTGTGTGAGTCTGCATACTCTTTTTCGCGTTGGAGTTGTCGATTCTACGTCCTCATCGCAATGTCTTACCACTTCAATCGCCTGAGCGAAATTATAAAGGCTCGTTACGCCGCTAAAACTTCCGTAAATAATTTGACGTGCGGTGATTCATTCGCATGAACGCTGCAGAATGGACGCCAAAACCATGATGAGATTCTTGTAGCTATTTTCGGTCGCGACGTCGCTCGTGCTGCAAAAGTGTAAAAGGTAGCGGCGATGATCGACGTCGATACTGAAAATCGGAAGCGGGAACAGACCAAGCGTAACAAGTAAGTGATGGCCACCGGTACGAATAATTAACATCTTGTATCTACTGTTTACACCGAGCCTACTTAAGTCTTTTGAGGCCCGCAGTTACTTCTTATTGCAATCACCGGGTCAAAGTTTGGTCTACGGGCCGCTTTTGTTTGAACGAGCAGACGACAAAAAGCAGACAACTTTGAGAGAGCAGACGAAAGTTCGAACGATCAGGCGGCCGTGTGAATTTGAAGACGCAGTGAATCCGTGGGTAGTCCGGACAACTTGGGGGTTTTCTTTCGTTCATGTTGGAACAAAGCAAATACATCTGGTGACCACAAATTGTGGCCCGCACACGCAATCGTAGTTCGACAGCGTCTGGTTTGCCCTTTTCACGGCTGCTATCCACGTTCTCGGGCGAACGGAGGGGACAGAAACACATGAAAACTGATCTTCAAACCTTTCCAGATTCTCTTGGTAAAGCCCCCATCGCAGCATTTTGACGAGAAGGCAGGTTTTTTGTCTCGTTTCTTCCAAAGGAACACAGGAATGCATGTCTCGCACGGCGACTTCTGCCCACCGCCCCAGACCGGAAGTACGTCCGGCGCGCCACCACCGCGGCGTGACGTAGGAGAGTTGAGTTGGTGTATAACATTTATTTACGGCAATCCTAAAACATGTTTTTTAACGCAATTACGAACGCACTACGGCCCTTCTTTTTGAAATACCGAAAATCTGGAGTTCGTTGTGGTGCCGCCTCCTGGATTTGTATCCTCCAACGGAAAACAGGCGGCACCGCTCAAAACCGGTCCGCCGCAACGCCGGCGCCCGCTCCTTTCCTCCTCGCTTTGGGTCGTCATGGCAACAGCAGGGAGTGGTGAAAGAAAGTAGACTCTCAGGGCTCCGCAATTTTTGACGTCAAGGCACCGGCGCCGATCGCGCGGGAACTTCGAATTCGGCATTTGGAAATTGTTTTTTTACTTCACAAATACTGAATTCCCAAATTTCAAATTTTGAGGGTAATGTCCCGGCATCGTTTTCAATCGTTTCGGATAATAAAAAAAAATATGATTTAGATGTGTCAGTGCCCCTTTAAGTGGCGGGACATCCGCTTAAAAAGGGGTTGGTCCTCTCTAAAGGGCACTGACAACCCCTAAAATATTTATTGTAACTTTTTTTTGCCAGTCGATGCACTATGGTGTCAGAAGACTACACAATCAATATTTTTCTGCAGTGTCACGTATATTTTTAATAAAGTAAAAAAAAAAAAAAAAAATAGACGCAACTGCTCGAAATCGAAACCGAAACCGGTCTGGGGAGGAAGAAAAAACATAGAGAAAGAGAAAGATACCACAAATCACGTGACTGTGCAACTTTTCTTTTTTTAATCAACGCATTTGCAGCTTTTTGTAAGGCCCCAGAAAAATGGGTACCATATTTTTGTCCATTTCTAGTACTGAGTGTGTGCCTTCGATGACCCACGTCTTTGATTATCTTGGTTGGTTGTGTCTAAACCATAGAGTTATTATAATGTACGCTAGAGGTTCAACTGGCGCTAGTGTGCTGCTGCAAATAGAGTGCCTTCATACACACGCGCGCTTTTGCTTGAGTGGTGACATCTCGGCCATTTTTCCGCCCAATCGTTTTTTTATGCATTTTGAAGTGCGCGCAATCCGGTGTCACTCAGCTCGAGCGCGTAGCTTTGGCTAATGCATAGACGCCATCTTACCGCCCAAGTCACGCACCGAGTGCGCGAGAGCGTCACGCGCTGGCACATTCCGGACAACAATGGATGTCTTCACCCTGAGACAGACAGACATGTAGGCACCCTAGCTGCAAATTGAAGCAGACAGCAACCAGTCGGAAATTGACTTCCGGTAATGCTTTTCTATGGGAAAAAGCGAGTGCATTTCCTCGCTGCGCTCGATTACAAGAGCAAATATACCGAATATTTGGTGCGTACTAGGCACATTGGAACATTCCTCAATCATGCAGACGAAATAATTGGTCAGTTACGGCGTTTTTATTTCAAAATCGTGGCATGAAAAACGGTGCTAAAACCGTTTCGTACATGTATTTGTGTGCACTGTCGGACACTGTTAGCGCGAACACGGCGTCGGCGCTTTCCGCCATGGGGGATATCCGTGTCAAACGACCGAAGGACATGTGGAAAACCAAGAGCGACGGCAAAAACTACGCAGTAACACTGGATAAGTAACTATGCAGGCGATCAAAATAAATTGAAAGCCACGTAATATAGTTCGATTTGCAATAAATAATTACTGCTTTATTCTTTCTGCTCGTGAATATGTGCGAAGATGCATGTTCTGGGTTCAAATCATCAACCGCACGCTCCAAATCTTTACAAATAGGGAGAAGTCAGAGAACGGGTGCTCGATAAAAACTGCCTGACATAGGAAATAATAAAAAGACACACCTTTCGTGGCCCACGTACTTTATTTTTTACATTCGAATGTTCTTTAACCGATCGTAAAGATGCACGACGGAGTCATATTCATAGAGCGACAGGACGGGCACATTAGCAATATATAAGCGCCACCGGAATGCTAGCGAACCTTGAACACACTCTGCATTCCTCTCGGTCCTTATTTAGCTCAGAATCCTCGCTCGTTTTTACGTACCTGTCATGGAACAGAGGTTTGGGTATGAAATATAGCGAAGCGCAACATCGTTCAGTGGTAAAGAAAAATGCTGTAATTAAAGCAATTACACTTTTACAATATTAATAAAGGTACATACCATCCGGTACAACCAAAATAATAAAAGTTATTCATGTTATTTTCCCGGGAAGAGACACAATTCACGCGCGTTTTCCCATAGGAATGCACAGGAGCACCGCAAAAGTAGACTGGTTGCTGTCTGCTTCAATTTGCCTCCCGGAAGTCGCATAGACACTAGCGCCAGTTGAACCTCTAGCGTACATTATAATAACTCTATGGTCTAAACCAAAGAAAACGGCACGTGACTACAGAGAAGAGAGTGAGCGCGACTCAAACCGGCCAGTTCTCGATCGGCGGTTTCGGGCGGAAAGAAAACGAATTTGAGCCGCAAGATATGTTCTGGGTAGTTGGGCTCTCATATGTCATGGATACAAATAAAAGCCTTGGCGAGCATAAATATCCTGTCAGTGTCCCTTTCAGCAGAGGGACCTCACTAAATCTCCAACTCCGTGATTTCTGTAGAACTTCGTCCTTCCATCAGTTTTGACATCAACAGGCTCGAAAAGCCTGGCTGGATGACGTTAAACGCCAAGGATCGCCATCGTCGCGGTCATTAAAGTTGCACTGCTCAGTCATCGTATACAGAAGACACGGCGTTCGTTGCAGACGCGATGACAGAATTATTTCGGCGGACAGCGAATGTTTTAGAAACATGCTTGCTTCATACACATGTTTGTTACAACATGTCTGCATACAGTTGATGTGTGAACAATGTCAAAGGACCATCGTATACAAGGCCTTAGACAGTGGGTGCAGTCTGTCTTTTGTACCATGTATTCGCAATGTGACGTAAGACTATACAGTGTCTGCAGTGGTGTGTGGTGCGTGCGTGTGTGGGTTTCGCCACGCGATGTCTGGTAACGATCAGAGCGGGCGACACGCTGGTAATACGACAGTAACGACAGAGTCACCGCGGAACAACTCTTCCATCGCGCCAACTGCCGACAACGTGTAATCACGGAAGCCACGAGAGACGAGCAGAAATCGTGAAAGGACCTGTTTCGTCTGGTTCAGCGTTTTCTCGCCAAATGCCGTCCGTTTTGCTCGAGCAGTCACGGACAAGGCGAGAACGACGGGGAGGACTCCTTGATAACGGGCTTCACCCGGTACCGGAGCACTGGTCCCAAAAGCCCGTGGAATAAAATTCACGCCTCGTATTTCTCAGTAGCTCCAACCATTGTTCTGCGAATGTACGACGTGTCATGAGCGGGTGGTTCGCCGCCATTCCGCACTGTAGGGCCACGTATTTCAGTTATGAGAGGCCGCACGAGGCTCGCGCCTCAGGCATTGGAACATTTGGCGTAGTGCCACTGGAGAAGCTATACGTTTCAGAGTAACGGCACTTACCCATCTTGTGGCTTGAAATCAAGGTGGCCAGTTATGTGAAGCTTTATCTGAAATCGCAGGGAACGCCTTCCCGTCCTCCACAAATGTTTAAACAGTTCGCGACGGAGCAAAGCAAAATACATTATCTTCCTAACACCGAATCCAATGCTGGGGAAGTTGCACTCTTGAATCACGACGATCGACAGTTTTGTCTACTCCGCGCAAACACCAAGATGGCGGTGCCCACAACAATATCGGGGAACGAAGTGTCGATACTCCAAGCGCACATACCTAAAACAGCGCACACACACAAGAGGAAGAGAATAGACACAGGAAAGAGCGCTGACTCCCAACTTATAGACCGTTTTACTGAAAGAGGGCGAGAGAGAAAAGGGGAAAGGGCTACCGGCGCTTTCCCCCTTTCTGATTGTGTAGAAAGAGTGAAAGTCCCGGATGAGAGGCTTGGCCGGTGTTGGGTGTCTGCTGTGCCCCAACTTCGTTCGCGCTTTCTTTTCTGTTTTGAACTCGCAAACTTAATTAGAGCCACGGGCTTCGATGGCAACAGTCCCCCGGTCATCGGGACACCATTGCTCGGTCATAGGGTGCACGAATAACGACAGAAAGCGTCGAATACTGTCCGAGGACCTATGTAGCTTGCAATGAATCCGGCAAGGCGAGAGCGGCTGCAATGTCTTTAAGCTCCATCGCTTTCCACATGACCCCGGTCTTGGCGGCAGTGGGTTGCGTTCGTAAACCGAAAAGACATTTCCTCAACACCATCTTCTCGCCTGTGCTCGGAACAGCTTGTGAATGGAGCGCGCACCGAACGCTGTACTGCCGATGAACATGGGGTACACTCGCAAGGTGCGTGCCAGTTTTCTCGTGATAATTGCTGTTTCAGTTCGTAAAATTTTTTTTGTAACTGAATTTATCTTAATATTGATAATTTACAGTGGTGACTGACTCGATTTCGTCATTTACAACACTTAGTTGAAGGCTTATTTCCGCCGCCGGGTGAGGCTAGAAATTGTTGAAAAGGTAGTTCTATCGGGTTTTCCTGAATAGCGATCCCCTGTGCGATACCAGAGAGCCGGCAAAAGCGCTCCTTGGAGTGCCGCTGGTGGGTTTTTTGGGTTGTTTCCGTTGACTGGGCGCTTTGAAGCGCTGGATAGTCGCTCCAGGGTACGACTCGTGCGTTGCGATCTGCGTCTTAGAGCCTAGTGTGTACGTTTCTTTGTTCGAGTCATGGTATCCGCCAGTGCGGCAACGGGGGGAACAGCGGCAGCGAACGTGTCAGTGATAGAAATTGGAGGTTAGTACTCAAAATGTTGCATCAAATAGTAAAATAATTCGTGGCTGCTTTGACGCTTTCTGCGGTTCGTTATAAGCACATCTAGAACGTTTTCGTCGTTCATCCACAATAAAATATGAGAACACGGACACGCAAGATAAAAGCAGCGCAGCAAAACGATATGTAGCAGCTCCGGGTGTTTACAAAAGTTAATTGAGGTTCCCGTTTCGTGTATCGCTTGTTCATTACTAAAAACGGCTGCGTTGAAATGGGCCTATTGCAAGCAAATATTTATGAATGGTTCATCATTTCCAGTCACGCGGAAAGCGGTGGAGCTTCAAAACATTGCAGCCGCACGTGCCTTGCCGAATTCCATGCAAGCTACGAGGTCCTTGGGCGGTATTCGACGCTTTCTGTCGTTATTCGTGCACCCTATGACCGAGCAATGGTGTCCCGATGACCGGGGGACTGTTGCCATCGAAGCCCGTGGCTCTAATTAAGTTTGCGAGTCTAAAACAGAAAAGAAAGCGCGAAAGAAGTTGGGGCACAGCAGACACCCAACACCGGCCAAGCCTCTCATCCGGGACTTTTACTCTTTCTACACAATCAGAAAGGGGGAAAGCGCCGGTAGCCCTTTCCCCTTTTCTCTCTCGCTCTCAAAATGGCGCTACCCACGATAAAACGGTCTATATATTGTGAAAGAAGGAGAAAGAAGAAGCTTCTTCTTTCTCCTTCTTTCACAATATATAAGTTGGGAGTCAGCGCTCTTTCCTGTGTCTATTCTCTTCCTCTTGTGTGTGTGCGCTGTTTTAGGTATGTGTTCTAAATACCAGCTAGCTCAACTCTCTACATTACTCCAAGCGCTCATTTAGTGGCGCTAATTTGATGTTACTTGTAAAATAAACACATCAAGGTGCTTTAACTGGCACTGCTGGCGAGCGCCACCAGTGCTACCGTGGCCCATTGCTTACGCCGTGCAAACTAACGTTACCATCATAAAAAAAAAGTGCAGATCGATTTTAGCGGAGCGCGAACCAGGATCGATTCGCCGTGGTAAGAGCATCGCCCTCAATCCTCTTGTGGGAACGAAAAGCTGCGGGCAATTACTTTGTGCAGCGCTCCGCATGAAGGGAAGTTCCGCGTTATAATATTTTCATCCAATGTAGCAACTGTTTCAACCGTTGCGTCTGTGTTCGGTAACTTTGTTAGACGCTGCTCGTATACAGTCTCCGACATGTTTCGGTGGCGCCACCTCGCGGGCGCTCTCCTGGGACGTCGCGAGTATGACTCGAGCAGACGACGCGCCAAGTAACCGCACGGAGTGGTCATGTTAGTTCGCACCCAAGTCAACTGATAACTCTTATTTTAAAAATCGTGAGTAACGTGTTTAGAAGTTCTTTTGCATGGGTAGAATTACGGCATATCAAAAGACAGGAAGTGTGCAGGCGAGCTGGTGATAGCTGATCATGTCATATAACACCTGAGACTGGTGGAAGAAATTGGAAACTTTTTAGTAGAAGGAACCGACACAGAAAGGGACGTCTCAACGTCCCTTTCTGACGTCCCTTTCTGTGTCCCTTTCTGTGTCTGTTCCTTCTACTAAAAAGTTCCCAATTCCTTCCACCACGGTCTCAGGTGTTATATGACATGATTAGCATATCAAAGCCATTTTTAAAATAAACAATCTTTAAAACGTTCAAAAGTAAGCCTGGTGCTTGAGGACACTTGCGCGGCGCGCGTCACAACCTCTCTAATTTTCTTTTTTAGAGCGCAGCTCTTAGGGGCCCGTTTCCAGCCTGAGCGGCGTCGCCGTTGGCGTCGGCGTCGCCGTCGCCGTCGGCGTCGGCGTCGGCGTAATTGCGCCCCTCCCTCTCCTCCTCCTCCCTCTCCTTCTCCCCCTCTTCCTCCCCTCCTCCTCCTCCCCCTTCTCCTCCTCCCCTCCTCCTCCCCCCTCTTCCTCCTCCCCCTCCTCCTCCTCCCCCTCCTTCTCCTCCTCCTCCCCTCATTGTCCGGCTTGAGCGGCAAGGAGGAAAGCAGTACGAAGGTGGAGGAGGGGGGGAGGAGAGACGAGGAGGCGGAGGCGAGGGGAGGGGAGGAGCTTGAAGGACGAGGAGGTGGTAAAGGAGAGGGAGGGGGAGCAGGAGGGGAGGAGGACTAGCAGGCATGATCACGAGGGAGGAGGAGGAATATACCCTCCACTCCTCCTCCTCAAGAGCTGCGCTCCAATTCGGCGTTACAGGAAGTTGTAAACGGCTTTCACTTTTTTTTTGCTGTTGTTTTTGGGGAGATTTTCGCAGAAAAGATTTGTTTGTTGCCAAGAGTGTACGTGCTGTCAACTTAGCTGTGCACGCGTGCCCTGTTGTGTTGCGTGGCACAACGCGCGTTTTGGCTAATATGGAGTATGCTGCTAGCAACGCTTTGGTCCTGATTCGACAGTTGCTGGCGAGTATTCGTACGATACTGTGCGAACCAAAACTAAGTGATTTTTTTTAATTGGCCTTCTTCTTTTTAAAACCGAATGTGTAGCAAAGGAGTTTGTTACATCACGACTTCTGCTCGAAGGCAAAACTGAAATTCCCAGAACTTTTCTTCAATTTCCGGGCTTGGCCCGCCAAGTTAGGGCACTTAGTTAATTGGTTTCCCCGATTTTTGTTAAGGATGAATTGTACATTTAAAGTTCTCGCTGAAAAGCTCAGCAAGCATTCCGTGCAAATATTCTTTGGGTTCGTAAGAACAAACGCAGAAAGGGTCGTGATCTATAACAGGTATATAACTCATGATTAAAATGCTTGTAGAACCTAAGATAAGGAACGATAAAAAAAAAAAAATCGAACGAACACAACAAAATCTTATATATCACTGCTTACAAAAGCAGGCAGTTAGTTGAAACAACTCTGAGAGTCATTCACTGCCTCCTCCGGCCAGCTGTTTCGAGAAACTATGTTTATTAGTTTAAAAGAAAAAAAATAATTTTTTTTTTAAATTAGTAGAGACCACCACTCACGTAACACAGTGCAACCAACCGGGGTGCACAAAGTCGCTTATTTACTGCGCACATGATAGGTTTTTGAGTTTTCCTTGCCCATTTACAGTTGGATGAGTTATTCCTTCCCCAGTTTCTTCTCGTTCGGATAAAGGGTGATTCACACATGTACATGCGTGAGTCCCGTCAAGTGCGGCGTTAATCCTTCTACGGGTTAACGGTGACGGGCGATCTGGGCGAGTTTCGTACCGGCACAGGTTGTGTAATCACTACTGCGTGATGCACGTTAAAAACCCCAGGTTAGCGGTTGTACTGCACTGGAAATGTTGGGCACCGTATATGTTTGGAATTTTATAAGTCAAGTATGATTTTTTTTTTTTTTTTTCAAGATAACATTGAATTTTAGTGGCTTTAGCTATAACTCGGTTATTCCCTTCAGCCGTTTGGCGGTTTGCTGTGCGACCATCAGGCAAAACTGAGGAGCACTCGAACAACTTTTCTTGGCAAAGTCAGTTTTCATTTCCCTTTTGAAAACTACGGAGGAGAAACCAGCCAAGTCGAAGCTTCTGACAGCGCCGCTGTGCCTTTTTGAAAACGAAGCTTGAGTATAAAAAGAAATACTGCGATATCTGGAGATACAGACTTACGTGTCCAAGATGCAGACAGTCGACTTCCTTTGGGCGTCCTGGACCTGGTGGTATGGGGGTGGGCGCGTCCTGGTCCAGATGGTGACGACCGATGACGGTGTTCGCCCGATGACAGCCCCCGGGAAGTTGATAATAAAAATAATACTAAAAGTTGATCGATCCCGCTGAACACATTGCGGCGTTGGTTGACTTTACAGTGACCAGTGTGGCCACGTTTATTATGAAACAAAACAACTCAACAGTGAGTGAAAATCCCAAAATTAAACCCCGTACTTTTGTTCCCAGTCTCCCAAAATCGAATCGAAACCAATCCTCCAGAATCCTCTCGGGGATCCTTTTGTATACTCGCAGGGGCCTCCTTTCCTTTCAGGGACCGACCAATACCTTCGAATTTCACCACTCCCACGTGGTACACTGTTCTCCAATGGTCGGCGAGCTGTCAGCCTGGTGCTGCAACCGCCAAACCTAAATTCCTTGTAGAGTTGTTCTCTGCAATTTTCCCAGTCTGACTTGCGCCACCCGCTAAGTTATTGCATCGGGCAAAAAGCGACAATTTTACAATAAGCGGCAAAACCCTCTATATACAGGCACATTCCGCTAAAAGCTACACGCTTCTCCAGGCGCGGGTTCTTTCGGTCCCGGTCCGAGCGGACTCCCGAAACCCGAGACGCTTCTTAACGACCGTGGGGGGAACCGCTCCCGCATTGCGGCCGCTGTGGCCCCGCCGACACAAACATAAAAAGCTAAAAAAAAAAAAAAAAAAAAAAATGCCGACGCAACTTTGGAAAGATAAGCTTTCCTAAGAAAAATCACCTTAACTAATAAGCAGGATTTCTACAAACTTAACACAGACTTACCATGACTAATAATATTTCGTGAAGCTGGGCACGAAATAGTACCTACCGTGCGTCTTGCTCCTTGGGTTCGAGTTTGGGAAATCTCGCTTCTTTTACACCTTTTGTTTTGGACTATTATTAATAGCGCCGCTAATGTATGGTTATTAAAGCAGTACAATGTTCTGATGACTTGCATAACATCTAATCAAAGATAGGGTCTCATTCGTCAGTTTAAATCTCGCAGTAACACTTCCTTTCGTCAAATTTGCTCTGGCCATGGTCTTGGCCCGATAAACTAATTTCTTTGAGAAACGTACGCGAGGCATAAAGGCTATATAATATGTACCATCGTAGAAATGGAAATGATGTAGAAAACATCGAATATTAAGTATTATATGATTATTAGCGCAAGCGAGGGAAATTTCAGCAGAAATAGGGAAATTTCAGGCGTACGCTGGGGAAATTTTGACTTTCCGTGTTGGCAGCCCTGCGTAACAACCCTAGCACTCATTTGGACTCGACGCAAGTGTGAATCGCCCTTGAGCGAAAGGAAGAGACGAAAGCGCGCGGTGACGTTAAAATGCCGAGCTCTGGTGGGAATGATTAAGGGGGTAGACCTAATGGCAGCTGCCTTTGTCTCCACCGCACTCGTCGAATGCGTTAGAACGCGGAACTCCGGCGTCTGGCGTTTGGCCCTCGCATTCGAACGCGTTCCACGTGCAGTGGAGAGAGACAAGGGCAGCTATCATTAGGCCTACCCCCCTAATCATTCCCACCAGAGCTCGGCGTTTTTACATCCCCGAGCGCTCTCGTCTCCTCCTCTCCGTCAGCTTCACTGACAGGCCTCTTTTTTGGATGCCTCCTGCACGCACTGGCTACCGTCGCCGTGCTTTGGCTACCCGTCCGCGTTAAATAGCTCGCCGGGCTGTTGCCGAAGGTATAGAGAAGCTCGTGCTGGGAGGCGAGTCTAGACTGAACGACTTTCCTGCCGTTCTCATCCTTTCAATGACGCTGAAAACCATAACTCACAAAAAACGGGAATCGCAATTTTTGCTGCCGCTCGTAAAGAGAGCTCCCACCGCGACAGCTCGTTGCACCATATAAACTCTCGCCAGAAAAAAAAGAAACATTTATCCAAAGTTGAACACGGCGGAGGATGAGGTCGATAAAGCGGCTTCCGCACTAATGCACTGGGCCGTATACGGGGAGCCGAAGACGCGCCGTGGGATTCCTCACCGATGCCACGAGGCGCGAAGTGCCGCCAAGCATGCATGCATGCTCGGGTCCGCCTCGCGTGGCCATGCGCAGTCAAGCCTCTTACCGAACGTCCTCACGCCACGGAGGAGGAAAATACTCCGGGGAGGCATGCGCCGTCGAGGCGGCGCATATACGAGCACGGACCGCTGCTCGGCGCCCGTACGCCCCCGACGGTGCACTCCGGGAGGCGTCGAATAAACGAGCCTTCTCCCGCGTGCGCCACATTAGGCGCATGCAGCTGGCGATGACGTCGACATATCGAGTGACGCCACACGCTGCCGTCTGCAATCAACATCAATGACAAGGGGTGAGGGAGAAGCAACCATTCTACAGATCCGTCAAGGAGCGGGACAAGTAAGGCTGCGTAACAAGGAGAAATTACTGGGAGGTTGTTGTTACCAGTGGGCCTTTGGAGATTCGGTGTGGATGTCACGTAAAATGGGCGGAAACGCGAGCAAATGACCCAGGGAGAGGTAAAGAAAGATCATATTTGGATAACGATTGGGGGTGGGTGGCAAATCCGCGCAGATTTCGAGCACGCTTTGTATAATGTTTTCTTATTTTCTATGGGTTTCCCGTAGACACCCATCTTCTTCAGTAGTGATGTAACTAAAACACTAATCTGCGACCAAAAAAAATACAAAAGTATTTTAGTTTACTTGGATCAGACCTTCTATCGATGTCCTCATCATGGCATTTACGTATTATGGTACCTCGGGGGATGAATTTTTATGTTGTACCGAGACTTATTCCGAGTGATGCTCCTTCAAAACACGAAAACTCTTCTTCCTAGCGTATCCCATGGTCTGTTTAACTCCGGTCGTAATCCCCTCTATGACAGAGAGAGAGAGAGATGAAACTTTTTTAGGCCCAAAGAATATGAGCAAGGGGCCTCAGTCCAGGCCCCCTCTGGTGGCGTACTCCAGAGAGGACCGGATGATAGAAAACGTCTTCAGAAAGTTGGTGTTGTGCGATTTGTAAATTTTAAATTTAGGTTACAAATCACACCTTTTGTAATATTTGGTATTCACCGCGCGCATTTCTTTTCATTTCAATGTGCATACTGTTGGTACACGCCTCTAACCATGGTTGATTGATTGATGGAAGTCCTCTAATGATAAGGATGGCTCAAAGCCTTTGTGGAGAAAAGGGGGGTAGAGGAAGGGGTTTGTTCATTTCAACATGTCGGGCAAGGTGCTAGGGCAGTCTACCCGCACTACACCGCTCGGTAGTCACTGATCTTTCCATAATCTGCGACCGCCCTTTGGACTTCATCATCCGTTCCTATAATAGCAGGAAGGGCTGCTCGAGAGGTCGCGCGTAGATCATCGATGTGGCCTCGGCCCTGTGCGAAGGCAGGACAGTACTTTATGAGATGCCACCATGGTTAAAAGCGCTTTTAGCGTTTTTAAGTGTGGCTAGATGTGTGCTTACCAGTGGGGCTGTGGGTTCTTACCAGGGATGGGCAATATTTCAAATACTTTGTGTATTTTGCATTTGTATTTAATTACAAATTGGGTAATGCATTTGACGTGTGCATTTAAATACTAAAACGTGGGTATTTCAAATACAATTGTAATTAAATACAATTTTGTGGGTGAAAATACATCCCTAAAATTTATTGTCACTGTCCAGAGCAGGAAGAAAACTGCGTTCTGCACCGAATGCAGTGTCTCTCAATCAAGCACAAGCGTTTAGTGACTTCGTGATTACGGTGCTAGTCCAGGGCAAAAATAGTGACGAAATCGACGTTCACAGGCAGACTGGCTAAGTAAGTGCCCGTGACAACTTGTGATGCTTTCCAGCCAGATTTCCATCCATATTTTTGCCTGGAACATTCTAATTGCGCGGGTCGTCCAGATTTCCGTAACTGGTGCGAGTTGCAACGATAGAAAATGCTCTGGCTAGTGCTGCGCGTCTTGATCGTCTCGGTTCTTTGTTGGTCTATACCAAAATGTAATCGACGAAAAAAGCTGCTCGAAATATTTCAAATACTTTGTGTATTTTGCATTTGTATTTAATTACAAATTGGGTAATGCATTTGACGTGTGCATTTAAATACTAAAACGTGGGTATTTCAAATACAATTGTAATTAAATACAATTTTGTGGGTGAAAATACATCCCTAAAATTTATTGTCACTGTCCAGAGCAGGAAGAAAACTGCGTTCTGCACCGAATGCAGTGTCTCTCAATCAAGCACGAGCGTTTAGTGACTTCGTGATTACGGTGCTAGTCCAGGGCAAAAATAGTGACGAAATCGACGTTCACAGGCAGACTGGCTAAGTAAGTGCCCGTGACAACTTGTGATGCTTTCCAGCCAGATTTCCATCCATATTTTTGCCTGGAACATTCTAAATGCGCGGGTCGTCCAGATTTCCGTAACTGGTGCGAGTTGCAACGATAGAAAATGCTCTGGCTAGTGCTGCGCGTCTTGATCGTCTCGGTTCTTTGTTGGTCTATACCAAAATGTAATCGACGAAAAAAGCTGCTCGAAATATTTCAAATACTTTGTGTATTTTGCATTTGTATTTAATTACAAATTGGGTAATGCATCTGACGTGTGCATTTAAATACTAAAACGTGGGTATTTCAAATACAATTGTAATTAAATACAATTTTGTGGGTGAAAATACATCCCTAAAATTTATTGTCACTGTTCAGAGCAGGAAGAAAACTGCGTTCTGCACCGAATGCAGTGTCTCTCAATCAAGCACGAGCGTTTAGTGACTTTGTGATTACGGTGCTAGTCCAGGGAAAAATAGTGACGAAATCGACGTTCACAGGCAGACTGGCTAAGTAAGTGCCTGTGACAACTTGTGATGCTTTCCAGCCAGATTTCCATCCATATTTTTGCCTGGAACATTCTAAATGCGCGGGTCGTCCAGATTTCCGTAACTGGTGCGAGTTGCAACGATAGAAAATGCTCTGGCTAGTGCTGCGCGTCTTGATCGTCTCGGTTCTTTGTTGGTCTATACCAAAATGTAATCGACGAAAAAAGCTGCTCGAAGCTCTGCACTTTTTTCACCTATTACGTCCAAGCTTTTTGAGATTATGATTATATTTCGCGATTGTATTTCTATTACGTTACTAGAGCCTCGCACACTAACTCCCGAGTGTGCGATGCAAAATTAAAATGAGATACGCAGAAACCCAGGTGCCCTGAAGTCGCTGTCGCAAATTTTGTGGAATGTATTTGGAAAAGTATTTGGAGGAGACCAAATACATTTGGTTGTAT